>NC_061510.1:226604787-226774389 GCF_022539505.1 Lolium rigidum | reverse complement strand
TTAAATTGTTATATGGTTGGAATTGGAAAATGCTACATGTAGTAACTCTAAAATGTCTTGGATAATTTGATACTTGGCAATTGTTGTGCTCATGTTTAAGCTCTTGCATCATATACTTTGCACCCATTAATGAAGAAATACTTAGAGCTTGCTAATTTGGTTTGCATATTTGGTTTCTCTAGAGTCTAGATAACATCTAGTATTGAGTTTTGAACAACAAGGAAGACGGTATGGAGTCTTATAATGTTTACAATATGTCTTTTATGTGAGTTTTACTGTACCGTTCATCCTTGTGTTTGTTTCAAATAAACTTGCTAGCCTAAACCTTGTATCGAGAGGGAATACTTCTCATGCATCCAAAATCCTTGAGCCAACCACTATGCCATTCGTGTCCACCATACCTACCTACTACATGGTATTTATCCGCCATTCCAAAGTAAATTGCTTGCGTGCTACCTTTAAAATTCCAACATTCACCTTTGCAATATATAGCTCATGGGACAAATAGCTTAAAAACTATTGTCGTATTGAATATGTACTTATGCACTTTATCTCTTATTAAGTTGCTTGTTGTGCGATAACCATGCTTCGGGGACGCCATCAACTATTCTTTGTTGAATATCATGTGAGTTGCTATGCATGTCCGTCTTGTCGCGAAGCAAGAGAGATCTACCACCTTCATGGTTGGAGCATGCATATTGTTAGAGAAGAACTTTGGGCCGCTAACTAAAGCCATGATTCATGGTGGAAGTTTCAGTTTGGACATATATCCTCAATCTCATATGAGAATAATAATTGTTGCCACATGCTTATGCATTAAAGAGGAGTCCATTATCTGTTGTCCATGTTGTCCCGGTATGGATGTCTAAGTTGAGAATAATCAAAAGCGAGAAATCCAAAATGCGAGCTTTCTCCTTAGACCTTTGTACAGGCGGCATGGAGGTACCCCATTGTGACACTTGGTCAAAACATGTGCATTGCAAAGATCCGGTAGTCCAAGTTAATTAGGACAAGGTGCGGGCACTATTAGTATACTATGCATGAGACTTGCAACTTGTAAGATATAATGTACATAACTCATATGCTTTATTACTACCGTTGACAAAATTGTTTCATGTTTTCAAAATAAAAGCTCTAGCACAAATATAGCAATCGATGCTTTCCTCTTTGAAGGACCATTCTCTTTACTTTTATGTTGAGTCAGTTCACCTATCTCTCTCCACCTCAAGAAGCAAACACTTGTGATTAACTGTGCATTGATTCCTACATATTTGCATATTGCACTTGTTATATTACTCTATGTTGACAATTATCCATGAGATATACATGTTACAAGTTGAAAGCAACCGCTGAAACTTAATCTTCCTTTGTGTTGCTTCAATGCCTTTACTTTGATTTATTGCTTTATGAGTTAACTCTTATGCAAGACTTATTAATACTTGTTTTGAAGTACTATTCATGAAAAGTCTTTGCTTTATGATTCACTTGTTTACTCATGTCATTACCATTGTTTTGATCGCTGCATTCACTACATATGTTTACAAATAGTATGATCAAGGTTATGATGGCATATCACTTCAGAAATTATCTTTGTTATCGTTTTACCTGCTCGGGACGAGCAGAACTAAGCTTGGGGATGCTTGATACGTCTCCGACGTATCGATAATTTATTATGTTCTATGCCATATTATTGATGATACCTACATGTTTTATGCACACTTTATGTCATATTCGTGCATTTTCGGAACTAACCTATTAACAAGATGCCGAAGTGCCGGTTCTGTTTTCTCGCTGTTTTTGGTTTCAGAAATCCTAGTAACGAAATATTCTCGGAATTGGACGAAACGAAGACCCGGGGGCCTATTTTGCCACGAACCTTCCGGAAGACCGAAGAGCATACGAAGTGGGGCCACGAGGTGGCGACACCACAAGGCGGCGCGGCCTAGGAGGGGCCCGCGCCGCCCTATGGTGTGGGCCCCTCGTCGAGGCCCCGACTCGCCCTTCCGCCTACTTAAAGCCTCCGTCGCGAAACCCCGATGCGAAAAACCACGATACGGAAAACCTTACCGAGACGCCGCCGCCGCCGATCCCATCTCGGGGGATTACGGAGATCTCCTCCGGCACCCTGCCGGAGAGGGGATTCATCTCCCGGAGGACTCTACACCGCCATGGTCGCCTCCGGAGTGATGAGTGAGTAGTTCACCGCTGGACTATGGGTCCATAGTAGTAGCTAGATGGTTGTCTTCTCCTCATTGTGCTTCATTGTTGGATCTTGTGAGCTGCCTAACATGATCAAGATCATCTATCCGTAATACTCTATGTTGTGTTTGTCGGGATCCGATGGATAGAGAATACCATGTCATGTTAATTATCAAGTTATTACATATGTGTTGTTTATGATCTTGCATGCTCTCCGTTACTAGTAGAGGCTGCGGCCAAGTTTTTGCTTTTAACTCCAAGAGGGAGTATTTATGCTCGATAGTGGGTTCATGCCTGCATTGACACCGGGACGAGTGACGGAAAGTTCTAAGGTTGTGTTGTGCTTGTTGCCACTAGGGATAAAACATTGGCGCTATGTCCGAGGATGTAGTTGTTGATTACATTACGCACCATACTTAATGCAATTGTCCGTTGTTTTGCAACTTAATACTGGAGGGGTTCGGATGATAACCCTGAAGGTGGACTTTTTAGGCATAGATGCGGTTGGATGGCGGTCTATGTACTTTGTCGTAATGCCCAATTAAATCTCACTATACTTATCATGTCATGTATGTGCATTGTTATGCCCTCTCTATTTGTCAATTGCCCGACCGTAATTTGTTCACCCAACATGCTTTTATCTTATGGGAGAGACACCTCTAGTGAGCTGTGGACCCCGGTCCATTCTTTTAATACTGAAATACAAATCTGTCTGCAATACTTGTTTCTATCGTTTTCTCTGCAAACAATCATCTTCCACACAATACGGTTAATCCTTTGTTACGAGCAAGCCGGTGAGATTGACAACCTCACTCGTTTCGTTGGGGAAAAGTACTTTGGTTGTGTTGTGCGGGTTCCACGTTGGCGCCGGAATCTCCGGTGTTGCGCCGCACTACATCCCGCCGCCATCAACCTTCAACGTGCTTCTTGACTCCTACTCGGTTCGATTAAACCTTGGTTTCTTACTAAGGGAAACTTGCCGCTGTGCGCATCACACCTTCCTCTTGGGGTTCCCAACGGACGTGTCAACCACACGCATCACAAGCCAGATTTGCACATGCGAATACTAAGGTTAAAACTTTACGAGCCTAGCATGTACAGACATGGTCTCGGAAAGACATCATGATTTGATGGATAAAAATTATGAGTGAAATTGTTCAGCACATTAAAAGTTTACTAATAGTGAAATCTGGAACACTTGTCATGTGATGGTCAACTGCAAGGTAAGAACCTCAAGGTTATTGGTGTTTGACCAACAAACCTAGAAGTTATTGAAGGTGAGGTGCTTTCTGAGAATGAGGAAAGCTAAAAGAGAAACAACAAAAGATTTTGGCAGAAAGAAAGAGAAGACTAGAAAGTCTAGCTCAGGTGTATATAGATCATATACATGTTATGAATGTATTCCTTGTTTGGTCACACAATGAAATTCTTGGGTAGTTATACCATATTGGTTGGTATGAAGTGTCATACAAAACAACACAATACAAGAATACAATGGCCTAAGTGATTGACAAGGAATATGGTAGGAATGCACATCTGGAACAAAATAAAGTGTTGTTGTGTCCGTCGTTGGCATTCTACCTAGCCCTTCAGATTTATAATAAAGAACTTTATAATTGTTGTTTTGTTCTAGTCAAATGAAAACAATGATTTGTTCAAATTATGACAGTTTTCCATGTACGACGGATAAGTTATTATAAATCTATATGGTGAAGCACACATGCATAACACTGACGCTAAAATGTCATAAGGAAAATGATGTGAATTCCACTTATTAGTGGAACCGCCATTTAGGTCATGTTAGAAAGGAACGCATGAAGGAACTCCATGCAAATGGATTTTGGAGTCATTTGATTTTTGAATCGTTTGGCGCTTGCAAATCTCTTCTAAAGAGAATGACTGAAATACCGTTCATAGGCCAAGAGTTGAACGGGCAACTAACTTAGTGGAAACATACATGATAATGTATGTGGTTCACTGGGCATAGTTGTGTGTGGGAGATTCTTCTACTTCATGAAAACTTCCAACAATGAATTGAGTATATATATGTGGATATATTCGATAAGGAAGAAGTTTGAAACATTTGAATGGATTCAAATAAATTTCAGCATGAAGTGGAAATCATCGTAATAGAAAAGTCAAATATCTATGATTGGATCATGGTGGAAATATTTGAATTACGAGTTTTAGCGAACATCTAAGAGAGTTATGAAATTGTTCTACAACTCACGTTTCTTGGAGTATCATAGTGATGATGGAGTTTCCAAGAGACGTATCCAAACCTTGTTGGGTTAATGATGAGATAATATAAAATGATGCCATTATATTTTTGTGGATTATGCTTTAGAGACTACCGCTTTTTCACTGAATAGAGCATCATCATAATCCGTTGAAATGACACCATACGAGTTATGGCATGGGGATAAACCCTAATAGTCCTTTCTTAAAATTTGGTATGCATAGCATAAGTAAATAAGTTTACAACCAAAATCGGATGAATGTCTTTGTTGGTTATCCCAGAGAATTGATTGGGAATTCTTTCCACTATGGAGACAAAGACAAAAGTGTTTGTTGATGTTTCTTACTTATTTCCAAGAAATTGTTTCTAGCGAAGTATTTGAGTGGGAGGACAATGGAATTTGATAAGGTTTATGAACCTGAGCATGATGATCAGAGTAGCGCAGCATCGGAAATGGTTTCGGGAGCGGCCACGACGATCATGGCTCCCATGTATACAAAAGATTTATAGTCATGGAGATCGAAGTACCCATTGAACCTTGTAGGTATGGTTTACTTTGTGATCAAATAAATGATTTGGGTACAAATGATTGATTTTGAACAATAATGAACCAACTACATACAAAGAAGTTATGATGGGCCCTGACTCCGTTAAAATGGCTAAGCGCCATGAAATCCAAGATAGGTGAATACTTTTGAAAGTAAAAAGATCTATAAAATTAATAGACTTGGATGCAATATCCTTGAAGAAGTGATTGCGTGTAATTAACACGTCCGTTGGGAACCCCAAGAGGAAGGTATGATGCGCACAGCAGCAAGTTTTCCCTCAGTAAGAAACCAAGGTTATCGAACCAGTAGGAGCCAAGAAGCACGTTGAAGGTTGATGGCGGCGGGATGTAGTGCGGCGCAACACCAGGGATTCCGGCGCCAACGTGGAACCTGCACAACACAACCAAAGTACTTTGCCCCAACGAAACAGTTGAGGTTGTCAATTTCACCGACTTGCTGTAACAAAGGATTAGATGTATAGTGTGGATGGTGATTGTTTGCGGAAAACGAGTAGAACAAGTATTGCAGATAGATTGTATTCGATGTAAAAGAATGGACCGGGGTCCACAGTTCACTAGAGGTGTCTCTCCCATAAGATAAATAGCATGTTGGGTGAACAAATTACAGCTTGGGCAATTGACAAATAGAGAGGGCATGACCATGCACATACATGATATGATGAGTATTGTGAGATTTAATTGGGCATTACGACAAAGTACATAGACCGCTATCCAGCATGCATCTATGCCTAAAAAGTCCACCTTCGGGTTATCATCCGAACCCCTTCCGGTATTAAGTTGCAAACAACAGTACACTTGCATTAAGTATGGTGCGTAATGTAATCAATAACTACATCCTCGGACATAGCATCAATGTTTTATCCCTAGTGGCAACAGCACATCCACAACCTTAGAACTTTCCGTCACTTGTCCCGGATTTAATGGAGGCATGAACCCACTATCGAGCATAAATACTCCCTCTTGGAGTTAAGAGTAAAAACTTGGCCGAGCCTCTACTAATAACGGAGAGCATGCAAGATCATAAACAACACATAGGTAATAGATTGATAATCAACATAACATAGTATTCTCTATCCATCGGATCCCAACAAACAAAACATATAGCATTACAGATAGATGATCTTGATCATGTTAGGCAGCTCACAAGATCTGACAATGAAGCACATAAGGAGAAGACGACCATCTAGCTACTTGCTATGGACCCATTGTCCGGGGGTGAACTACTCACTCATCACTCCGGAGGCGACCATGGCGGTGAAGAGTCCTCCGGGAGATGATTCCCCTCTCCGGCGGGGTGCCGAAGGCGATCTCCCGAATCCCGCGAGATGGGATTGGCGGCGGCGGCGTCTCCGGAAGGTTTTCCGTATCGTGGCTCTCGGTGCGGGGGTTTCGCGACGAAGACTATATGTAGGCGGAAGGGCAGGTCAGGGGGCCACACGAGGGCCCCACACGCTAGGGCCGCGCGGCCAAGGCCCAGGCCGCGCCGCCCTGTTGTGGTGGCGCCTCGTGGCCCCACTTCGTAAGTCCTCCGGTCTTCTGGAAGCTTCGTGTAAAAATAGGCCCCTGGGCGTTGATTTCGTCCAATTCCGAGAATATTTCCTTACTAGGATTTCGAAACCAAAACAGCGAGAAAATAGCAACTCGGCTCTTCGACATCTCGTTAATAGGTTAGTGCCGGAAAATGCATAAATATGACATAAAGTATGCATAAAACATGTAGATATCATCAATAATGTGGCATGGAACATAACAAATTATCGATACGTCGGAGACGTATCAGCATCCCCAAGCTTAGTTCCTGCTCGTCCCGAGCAGGTAAACGATAACAAAGATAATTTTTGGAGTGACATGCCATCATAACCTTGATCATACAATTGTAAGCATAAGTAATGAATGCAGCGATC
This sequence comes from Lolium rigidum, assembly GCF_022539505.1. Taxonomy (NCBI): domain Eukaryota; kingdom Viridiplantae; phylum Streptophyta; class Magnoliopsida; order Poales; family Poaceae; genus Lolium; species Lolium rigidum. The sequence goes on along the minus strand of NC_061510.1, from coordinate 226,767,479 downwards.
AAAACAATGGTAATGACATGAGTAAACAAATGAATCATAAAGCAAAGACTTTTCATTAATAGTACTTTCAAGACAAGCATCAATAAGTCTTGCATAAGAGTTAACTCATAAAGCAATAAATCAAAGTAAAGGTATTGAAGCAACACAAAGGAAGATTAAGTTTCAGCGGTTGCTTTCAGCTTATAACATGTATATCTCATGGATATTGTCAATGTAAAGTAATATAACAAGTGCAATATGCAAGTATGTAGGAATCAATGCACAGTTCACACAAGTGTTTGCTTCTTGAGGTGGAGAGAGATAGGTGAACCGACTCAACATAAAAGTAAAAGAAGGGCCCTTCGCGAGAGGGAAGCATTGATTGCTATATTTGTGCTAGAGCTTTGGTTTTGAAAACAAGAAACAATTTTGTCAACGGTAGTAATAAAGCATATGTATCATGTAAATTATATCTTACAAGTTGCAAGCCTCATGCATAGTATACTAATAGTGCCCGCACCTTGTCCTAATTAGCTTGGATTACCGGGATTGTCATCGCAATACACATGTTTTAACCAAGTGTCACAAAGGGGTACCTCTATGCCGCCTGTACAAAGGTCTAAGGAGAAAGCTCGCATTGGATTTCTCGCTTTTGATTATTCTCAACTTAGACATCCATACCGGGACAACATAGACAAATGATAATGGACTCCTCTTTAATGCATAAGCATGTAGCAACAATTAATGTTCTCATATGAGATTGGGGATATATGTCCAAAACTGAAACTTCCACCATGGATCATGGCTTTAGTTAGCGGCCCAATGTTCTTCTCTAACATTATGCATGCTCTAACCATTAAATGAGTGGTAAATCTCCCTTACTTCAGACAAGACGAACATGCATAGCAACTCACATGATATTCAACAAAGAGTAGTTGATGGCGTCCCCAGGAACATGGTTATCGCACAACAAGCAACTTAATAAGAGATAAAGTGCATACGTACATATTCAATACCACAATAGTTTTTAAGCTATTTGTCCCATGAGCTATATATTGCAAAGGTAAACAATGGAAATTTTAAAGGTAGCACTCAAGCAATTTACTTTGGAATGGCGGAGAAATACCATGTAGTAGGTAGGTATGGTGGACACAAATGGCATAGTGGTTGGCTCAAGGATTTTGGATGCATGAGAAGTATTCCCTCTCGATACAAGTGTTAGGCTAGCAAGGTTATTTGAAACAAACACAAGGATGAACCGGTGCAGCAAAACTCACATAAAAGACATATTGTAAACATTATAAGACTCTACACCGTCTTCCTTGTTGTTCAAACTCAATACTAGAAATTATCTAGACTTTAGAGAGACCAATTATGCAAACCAAATTTTAGCAAGCTCTATGTATTTCTTCATTAATAGGTGCAAAGTATATGATGCAAGAGCTTAAACATGAGCACAACAATTGCCAAGTATCAAATTATTCAAGACATTTTAGAATTACTACATGTAGCATTTTCCGATTCCAACCATATAACAATTTAACGAAGAAGATTCAACCTTCGCCATGAATACTATGAGTAAAGCCTAAGGACATATTTGTCCATATGCAACAGAGGAGCGTGTCTCTCTCCCACACAATGAATGCTAGGATCCATTTTATTCAAACAAAAACAAAAACAAAAACAAACCGACGCTCCAAGTAAAGCGCATAAGATGTGATGGAATAAAAATATAGTTTCGGGGGAGGAACTCCGATAATGTTGTCGATGAAGAAGGGGATGCCTTGGGCATCCCCAAGCTTAGACGCTTGAGTCTTCTTGAAATATGCGGGGGTGAACCACCGGGGCATCCCCAAGCTTAGAGCTTTCACTCTCCTTGATCATATTGTATCATCTCCCTCTCTTGATCCTTGAAAACTTTCTCCACACCAAACTCAAAACAACTCATTAGAGGGTTAGTGCACAATTAAAATTTACATGTTCAGAGGTTACATAATCATTCTTAACACTTCTGGACATTGCACAAAGCTACTAAAAGTCAATGGAATAGAAAAATCCATCAAGCATAGCAAAACAGGCAATGCGAAATAAAAGGCAGAATCTGTCAAAACAGAACAGTTCGTAAAGACGAATTTTATTGAGGCACCAGACTTGCTCAGATGAAAATGCTCAAATTTAATGAAAGTTGCGTACATATCTGAGGATCACTCACGTAAATTGGTATAATTTTCTGAGTTACCTACTGAGAATTAGGCCCAGATTCGTGACAGCAAAGAAATGCGTTTCTACGCGAGTAATCCAAATCTAGTATGAACCTTACTATCAACGACTTTACTTGGCACAACAATGCACAAAACTAAGATAAGGAGAGGTTGCTACAGTAGTAACAACTTCCAAGACTCAAATATAAAATAAAATTACTGTAGTAAAAACATGGGTTGTCTCCCATAAGCGCTTTTCTTTAACGCCTTTCAGCTAGGCGCAGAAAGTGTATATCAAGTGTTATCAAGAGATGCAGTATCAACATTACCTTGGGTTTTACTCTTACCTTTCTTGTTCTTTTTCTTACTCTTTGATTTAGGGAATATATGTCTACCCCCGGGTGTAGAGGTGAATTTTAGGGTGCCTTCTCCCATATCTATGACTGCTCCCAATAATTTCAGCAGGGATCTTCCGAGTGTGATTTGTCCTGTTCCTGCACATTCAATAACAAGATAATCAATGGATATTGTTCTCCCAAGAACGGTTGTATGCACACCCGCAGCTATTCCTTTAGGAATTATAACAGAGTTATCAATAAGAGTTATTCCTCCTCCCCCTTCAACGAATCCCCAAAGTTTCAAAGATTCATGAATACTCTTAGGCATTAGGAAAAATTTAGACATAATATCACAGTTGGCATAAAAAGTTTTACCACCAATAACAATTTTAATAGTAGGGTCCCATATTGAAGGTTCAGAGTTCACCAAAACTTGATCAAGACGGTTACGAACATCACTATAATTTTTTTCCAACAAGATGCACTTGTCTCGAGAGTGTTTAATCTATTATAAATGCTAATAAGAGCTGAATCAAAGTTATTAGCTGAACTATGTGATGCAACCAATTTTTTTATGGCATTAAAAGCTTGATCACCATCGCAATGAAGGAAATCTCCTCCCACTACAGCATCCAAGGCATATCTATAGCGAATCATAAGCCCAAAATAAAAGTTACTAAGGAGCAAACTTAGAGTCATTTGAGGTTCAGTTTTACGATAAGAATCAAACATTCTGGACCAAGCATCTTTAAAACTCTCCTCATCCCCTTGTTTAAAAGTGAAGACTAATTCCTCAGGTGAAGAAGTAACAGGTGCAGAGCTAGACATGATAACAGTAGTAAAAATGCAAGTAAATTTTTTTGTGTGTGTTTTTTTGATATGGAGATCAAGACAGTAAATAAAGTAAAACTAGCAACTAATTTTTTTGTGTTTTGATATAATGCATCAAACAAAGTAATAAGTAAAGTAAAGTAAAGCAAGACAAAATCAAAGTAAAGAGATTGGATTGTGGAGACTCCCCTTGCAGCTTGTCTTGATCTCCCCGGCAACGGCGCCAGAAAAAGAGTTTGATTGCGCGTAATTAACACGTCCGTTGGGAACCCCAAGAGGAAGGTATGATGCGCACAGCAGCAAGTTTTCTCTCAGTAAGAAACCAAGGTTATCGAACCGAGTAGGAGCCAAGAAGCACGTTGAAGGTTGATGGCGGCGGGATGTAGTGCGGCGCAACACCGGGGATTCCGCGCCAACGTGGAACCCGCACAACACAACCAAAGTACTTTGCCCCAACGAAACGAGTGAGGTTGTCAATCTCACCGGCTTGCTGTAACAAAGGATTAGATGTATAGTGTGGATGATGATTGTTTGCGGAAAACAGTAGAACAAGTATTGCGATAGATTGTATTCGATGTAAAAGAATGGACCGGGGTCCACAGTTCACTAGAGGTATCTCTCCCATAAGATAAATAGCATGTTGGGTGAACAAATTACGAGTTGGGCAATTGACAAATAGAGAGGGCATGACCATGCACATACATGATATGATGAGTATTGTGAGATTTAATTGGGCATTACGACAAAGTACATAGACCGCTATCCAGCATGCATCTATGCCTAAAAAGTCCACCTTCGAGGTTATCATCCGAACCCCTTCCGGTATTAAGTTGCAAACAACGAGACAATTGCATTAAGTATGGTGCGTAATGTAATCAATAACTACATCTTCGGACATAGCATCAATGTTTTATCCCTAGTGGCAACAAGCACATCCACAACCTTAGAACTTTCTCGTCATCGTCCCAGCATTTAATGGAGGCATGAACCCACTATCGAGCATAAATACTCCCTCTTGGAGTTAAGAGTAAAAACTTGGCCAGAGCCTCTACTAATAACGGAGAGCATGCAAGATCAAAAACAACACATAGGTAATAGATTGATAATCAACATAAAAAAGTATTCTCTATCCATCGGATCCCAACAAACACAACATATAGCATTACAGATAGATGATCTTGATCATGTTAGGCAGCTCACAAGATCCGACAATGAAGCACATAAGGAGAAGACGACCATCTAGCTACTGCTATGGACCCATAGTCCAGGGGTGAACTACTCACTCATCACTCCGGAGGCGACCATGGCGGTGAAGATTCCCCCCGGGAGATGATTCCCCTCTCCGGCAGGGTGCCGGAGGCGATCTCCTGAATCCCCCGAGATGGGATTGGCGGCGGCGGCGTCTCTGGAAGGTTTTCCGTATCGTGGCTCTCGGTACTGGGGGTTTCGCGACGAAGACTATATGTAGGCGGAAGGGCAGGTCAGAGGGCCACATGAGGGCCCCACACAATAGGCCGTGGCCGCGCGGCCAAGGCCCAGGCCGCGCCGCCCTGTTGTGGCGGCGCCTCGTGGCCCCACTTCGTAAGTCCTCCGGTCTTCTGGAAGCTTCGTGTAAAAATAGGCCCCTGGGCGTTGATTTCGTCCAATTCCGAGAATATTTCCTTACTAGGATTTCTGAAACCAAAAACAGCAGAAAACAACAGGAACTGGCACTTCGGCATCTCGTTAATAGGTTAGTGCCGGAAAATGCATAAATATGACATAAAGTATGCATAAAACATGTAGATATCATCAATAATGTGGCATGGAACATAAGAAATTATCGATACGTCGGAGACGTATCAAGAAGCTCAACTTGTCGAAAAGTTGTTTTACGACAAAGTTCAAAGAGTTGACTACGATAAGATTAGATCTTCCGTAGCAATGCTTATAGTCTATATGGATTATTCTAGTAGCCACTACATATTTCTTTTATGAGATATGTTAGTAGGATGGCAGAAATACATACCTTCCAGAAGTGTGTATTAAGGATGTATACTAGATACAACCAAGAGTTTTGCTGGTCCGTGGAATACTAGATGGGTATACAAACTTCAATTGGATGAAGTGAGTATCGCGGAGTTGGAATCTTCACCGGATGAAATAGTCAAAGAGTTTTTGATTTCATTAGAAACGATGAAGATGCTTGCATTTGCAAGAAATTAAGTGGGAGCGCTGAGACATAGTTATACATATCATTGATTATAAATGATGTAATTATATACTTGATGTGATTAAAAGGTTTCGTTGAGAATTAACTTCAATGAAAGGATATGGACTGAAACATATTTAGTGTCAAGATCTATGAGGATAGATTGAAACACATAATAAGTTTAAGTCAAAGTACATAGAATGAATATTGATGTAGTTCAATATAAAAATATTAAGAAGGAGTTCTTTCCATGTGAAGGTTTAACAAGACTTGAGTGTATTTGACACTCGATGAGTAAAAACACACGAGGGATTTTAGATCACGAATAATATGTACAAAATCAGATGTCCTGTGCTCTAAAGTGTTACGAGCATATACCAGAATGATTCATGCAATGATCATTGGACAACAGTAAGAATATCCCTGAGTGCTTTAGAAGAACCAAGGATATATATATAGTTTTGTATGGGGTAATGACAAACAAATCGATGTAAGGTGTTGCACCGATATTAGTTTGGTCTCATATAAAAAATAAAATTTCAATCTCAATTAGGCTAAGTGTTGTTTAAAAGGTAGCACAATGAGCTAGAAGAAGTCTATGCTAGATTTAGATGAGTTCTAAATATTGTGAAGGATTCTACAAACAAAGGCAGAGTATGTCATTGTTTTGACAATGATTGAGGATGTTAAGTCAAGGAGTTGTTTGAGAACTTGGTGTAGTTCGGATGGTGTCAGAACTTTGAAGCTATATTGTGTGTGAAAATATTAGTGACTTATTTTCAGACCGCGGAATTAAGGTTCCACCAGAGGACTAAGCATATACAATTAATGCCGACTCATTTGGAAAATGAGTGATGCGTTGAGACTTAAATGAATTGCAAAATACATACGTTTCTGAGCGTGTCAGATCCGTTGACTAAAACCTCTCCCGTGAGCAAAACATGATAAGCACCAGAAGGCCAAGGTGTTATATCTTTACAAATGTAAACTAGATTATTGACTCTAGTGCAAGTGGGAGACTCGTTGGAGATATGCCCAAGAGGCAATAATAAATTAGTTATTGTTATATCTTAGTGTTCATGATAAATTTTTACATCCCATGCTATAATTGTATTAACCGAAACATTGATACATGTGTGTTATGTAAACAACAAGAAGTCCCTAGTAAGCCTCTTGTATAACTAGCTTGTTGATTAATAGATGATCATGGTTTCGTGATCATGAACATTGGATGTTGTTAATAACAAGGTTATGTCATTGGGTGAATGATATAATGGACATACACCCAAATATGCGTAGCATGAGATCAAGTCATTAAGTTCAACTTGCTATAAGCTTTCGATACATAGTTACCTAGTCCTTCGACCATGAGATCTTGTAAATCACTTACACCGGAAGGGTACTTTGATTACATCAAACGTCATTGCGTAAATGGGTGGTCATAAAGATGGGATTAAGTATTCAGAAAGTGTGAGTTGAGGCATATGGATCAATAGTGGGATTTGTCCATCCTGATGACGGATAGATATACTCTGGGCCCTCTCGGTGGAATGTCGTCTGATTAGCTTGCAAGCATGTGATTGGATCAAAAGAGATGACATACCACGGTAACAAGCAAAGAGTACTTGTCGGTAACGAGGTTGAACAAGGTATGGAGATACCAATGATCGAACCTCGGACAAGTAAAGTATCGCGTGACAAAGGGAATCGGTATCGTATGTAAATGGTTCAATCGATCACTAAGTTATCGTCGAATATGTGGGAGCCATTATGGATCTCCAGATCCCGCTATTGGTTATTGCTCGGAGAGGAGTCTCGACCATGTCTGCATAGTTCGCGAACCGTAGGGTGACGCGCTTAAGGTTCGATGTCGCATAAGTAGATTTGGAATATGGTATGGAGACGAAGTTTGTTCGGAGTCTCGGATGGGATCCAGGACATCACGAGGATGTCCGGAATGGTCCGGAGAGTAAGATTCATATAAGGGAAGTTGATTTCTAGGTTTCGAAAAAGTTCAGAATTTTTCCGGTGAAAGACCGGAAGGTTCTAGAAGGTTCCGGAGGGGTCCACCATGGGGCCCATGACCCTAGGAGGCCTAGAATGGTCCGAGCGGATGCTCCCTAGCCTAATGGGCCAGGGGCACATGCCCCCCAAGGCCCAGCCGGCCAAACCCCTAGGGTTTCCCCAAAACCCTAGGGGGGTCAACTTGGGGGGGAAGTTTTCCCCCCTTCCCTCTTTGGGCCGCCGGCCAAGGGCTTGGAGGAGGGGCCAAGGCATCCCTGGCCGCACCTCCCCTATATAAAGAGGGGAGGGGGCAGGGGGCGCAGCTCTCCTTCACCCCTTGACCTCTGGCCGCCTCTCTCTCCCACCGATAAACTGCTCCGGCTTAGGCGAAGCCCTGCAGCTTTTCTCCTCCACCACCCTCACCACGCTGTCGTGCTGCTGGGATTCCAAGGGGATCTACCACACCTCCGCTGCCCGCTGGAACGAGGAGAGGACGGGCTTCATCGACACCGTACGCACGACCGAGGACGGAAGTGCTGCCGGATTGCAGCACAGGATGATCGACTACATCAACAACGAGATCTAATCTCGTAGGCTTTGGAAATCTTCGAGGGTTAGTCTCACATACATCTCATTGCTTCGATCTTGGTAGATTAGATCTTGGCTTTTCCATAGATTAGATCTTGGATTTATTCGTCTTTGCGGTAGAAATTTTTTGTTTTCTATGCAACGAACCCTTCAATTGGGTGGAATAACATGAGAGGATGATTAATCGGGTGTATCTGACAAGGAAGGAGACGCAGCAGAGCTCGGGATGTTGCTTGATAGGAGAAAACGATGCCACTGTGGGAGAGGACTTTGTCGTGGCGGGAGATGATGCTCCCATGTCATAAATAACCGACAAATTGACTGCCGTGTTAGGTGAAGATGCTGCCGCAGCTAGAAAAATAGGCGAAAGCTCTACCGTGTCAGGCTGCTCGGGAGAGAGGATCGAGTGGACAGTGGGTCGCGGTAATGATGCAGTAGGTGTCGTGGTGGGTTTATTGGGTTTGGTGACGACGTTTGCGATAGCATAGGGGAAAATATTTTCATCAAAAGTGATGTGGCAACGTGAACCTGTATGATCATCAGAGGAGCCAATATAGATACAAGGGTGATAACAAGGAACACGTTTGTGAGGGGTGGTGGAAGTGATATTTGGAAAGGATAAACAGCCAAAGAGACGTAAGGAAGAGTAATCATGAGGGTGAAGGAAGAGGGATTGGTATGGGGTGTAACGAGGACAGGTTTTGGTAGGACGAATGTTGATGAGAAAGATGGCTACACGTAGAGCTACTGCCCAAAATTGTGGAGGTAGAGAGGCTTGAATTAGTAAGGTACGAAGGATATCATTAATAGAGCAAAGAGAACGTTCAGCTTTGCCATTTTGTTGAGATGTGTATGGACAAGAGAAACTAAGTAACATGCCATGAGAGAGAAAGAAATCATGATTTTTATATTGTCAAATTCTCGGCCATTATTGACATGGGTATGCTTAATTGGGCTTAAGGTTTATGTCACCCTGGTGCGTATTGCAAAGAAGCCCCTGATGATGGAAGTCGAGGCCCACGAGACAAAGCTTGTCGAATAAGGAAGGGCCCACCGTACAGCCAACATATTCTTAGTTAGTCAAGTCACATATGTAAACGACCCGAACTAGACTCTGAGACCAAGCCTCTTATATAAAGGCTACGGGGAGCCAGCAGGAGATAATCGAATATTGGTTGTAAACCATAGCTTGTTCTAGTTTATGACGCTTTAGCCTCATAATCAATTTGTCGGATAAGACTTGTTTGTCTGACCAATCGACGAAACCACCAACACACCACTTTTCCCTAAACGCTAAGTCCATATCCATGGACATTGTTGAGGTGACCCCTCGCACAGTTATCACATTGGATAAACCGAATAGGAAGTCCAAAGTGGGTAAAACATAAGTTCGAAAATTCTGAAAAACTGTGGGGATGTCAGACTTGGCACGAAGAGGAAATGTCCAAATATAGTGGGAATAATCCTCAAGAATAACAAGTTAGTATTTAAAACCAGAGACACTCGGATCCAGTGATGTCCATAAATCACAGTACGTGTAATAATTCAAACGGGAACGAACTATATGTGGAAGAAGTACTGAAGTGTAATCTAACATGTTTGCCACATTGACATTACAGACGGAAGAATCATGAGGAGAAGTAGTGCTAGGGATACAAAATTCTTGAAGTAAAGATCACAATGTGGTTTTATTGGGGTGTCCTAGTCGATGGTGCCAGAGTCCAACGGATGCTATCATGGCTTGAGGTGAAGAAGTGGGCGTTCCATGAAGAGGATAGAGGTCACCCAAGCTATTGTACCGAGCGATAAGCTTCCCCATTTGTAGATCCTTCACAGATAAACCAAAATGGTCAAATTCTAAAGAAACACGATTATCAATTGTAAATTTTTGAACGGATATGAGATTTTTGATTAAGGAAGGAGCAATTAGAATTTGTCATAAAAGAAATTGAACATGTGGGTGTGATATATAGGAATGTCTTGTGCCAGAAATTGGAATAGAGGATGAACAAGCTAACAGAAAATTCAAATTTGAAGACATGTGCGAAGATGCACCAAAATCTATAACCCAATCCGTACCTTCGGTGTTGTTGAGGGTGAAATTGTTCATGGCGGTTGAATAGTTATCGACATCAATACCTACAGATTGTAGACTTAGGATTTCGTGGAATTAGAGGGAAAGTAGAACTCGAAGGTGGCCAGACGAACAAAGGCGTCTATCTAGAGAAAAACGATGGCTAGGGTTTAACAATGATCGATTCTTTCCTCAACCTCAGCTTCGCCCTTATATAGGAGGCGAAGCTGAGGCTTTTCGTGTTGTACAAGACACAAATATGGGGCCGCAACGGGCATTTCCATATATTACTACAAGTTACCCTATATTGACTCTACTCCCTCAATCCGCATGTATTCATCTTCATGGGCCTCCAAACCTTCGGGCACATGCCCATTAGGCATACCCATGTTAGTAGCCCCCGACATTTTATTCGAGTCGTGGAATCGGGTAAAATCTCCATCCTTCATCTCTTTTGCAAATTCATCGAGTCCATGAAGACGTTGTTTTTATTTGACTCCTATATTGTACATGGATATTGGTAAATGAGGTTGGTTCATCTGACGGATCAGGTACCATTTAATTGCTCTTGTGGCAAATCCGCATAAACCTACTTCAAGTTAGAGTCCCCGGACTCGAACCTGGGATACTGGCGTAATTCAGGACGTGCCACTTTAGTAGTTATCGAAAAATGGATTCCAGCTAAGTTATCAGGTACCCAACGCATCCGCTTGGATTTTCTTCACATCTCTTAATGTGGATAAAGTGGGAGAGCACATTCGGGTGCGATGCAATGCCACACAGTACGGATCCTAGGGTCCTACCTTCGTGACCCTTTTACAAATCACGGCGTTCAGAGTTTTTACCGCGACAGACACACGCTGAGAATATATTGTTGAGTCCCTTTGTTCGGCTAATGGAATCCTCCATTTCTTTGGGTTGCACCATATCTTTGGGTCACTATATTTTATTTAGTAAAATCTTAACGCTCCCGATGGGAACACATGACAATTTTACAAAACTCGAAGATGTCTACCCGCTACCGAAATTCTTGGGGTTCATGTATATTGACTTGTTGTATTGCTTTCTATATTTCTTCGGGTGCGTGACCAGCGCTGCCGATGGGAGTAGCCCCCGAGGCTACAGCCGAGTATTTGCACTTGGGAGTAGGCTCAACTTGCTTTTAATAGACTCCATAATTTTCCACTATCTTTCATCTTATCGGGACATGAACAATGCTCCCGATAAGAGTAGCCCCCGAGCCTATGTTCGAGTGCTTGCAGCTGGACATGGGCTAAAAAAATCATGCCACACATCCTAAATTGTTTCATCGACTCGAAAATATTCTTGCCCCTTTATACGTCTCAAACGTATCTATAATTTTTGATGCTCCATGCTTGTTTACACTTCGTTGCCCTTTCACATGATTTCCGGCACTAACCTATTAACAAGATGCCACAGTGCCAGTTCCATGTTTTCTAATGTTTTTGTATTTCAGAAAAGTTGTATAGGAAATATTCTCGGAATTGTATGAAACAAAATCCGAAGTCAATATTTTACCGAAGCGAAGACAAAGGAGCACCAGGGCGCTCACACCACCCCTAGGCGCGGCCTAGGGCTGGCCCGCGCCTAGGGTAGGTGTGGGGCCCACAAGCAGCCCACCGACCTGAATCCTTCGCCTATATATACATCTTCTCAGGAAAACCCTGGACACCTGAGCCTCCATCCATGAAAAGTTCCGTCGCGGCCCCCATCGCCAAACCCATCTCGGGGGGTTCTGAAGCTCTTCCCGGCACCCTGCTGGAGGGGAAAAATCATCACCGGAGGCTTCTACATCGCCATGCCCACCTCCAAAGTGATGTATGAGTAGTTCATCCCAGGACTATGGGTCCATAGCAGTAGCTAGATGGTTGTCTTCTCCACTTTGTGCTTCATGTATTGATCTTGTGAGCTGCCCCACATGATCAAGATCATCTTTATGTAATCCTCTATGTTCTGTTTGCTGGGATCCGATGACTGTTGAATACTATGTTAAGATTGATTATATATTCATGTCATATGTTATTTGTGATCTTGCATGCTATACATTGCTAGTAGAAACTCTGGCCAAGTGGATACTTGTGACTCCAAGAGGGGGTATTTATGCTCGATAGTAGGTTCATGCCTCTAGTTTCCTGGGAGAGTGACTTTATAACTTCTAAGGTTGTAGATGTGATGTTCCTACTAGGGATAACCCAACAATGTTTTATTCGAGGGTGACTCTATTGTTTACCTTACACACATTGTTTAATGTGATAGTCTGTTGCGTGCAACTTTATACTAGAAGGGGTGCGAACGCTAACATGAAGGTGGATTATTAGTCATAGACACAGTTGGATTACGGTCTATGTATTATGTTGTAATACCCAATACCAAATTATCATAGTAATCGTCTTGTCATGTATCGATCGATATTCTGTCAATTGCCCAGCTGTAACCTCTAGTGAACTGTGGACCCCGGTCCTATTTCCTTTACTGATAAATTCAACTACAATCTTGTTCTGTTTACTTTCTGCAAACATCTCCTTCCATTCGATACGTCTAATCCTTTGTGTTTAGCAAACCGGTAAGATTGACAACCTCACTGTAAGTTGGGGCAAAGTATTTCGGTTGTGTTGTGTGCAGGTTCCACGTTGTTGCTGACGCTGATAGTGCGCCCTGCCACTAGTAAGCCAACAACACCTTCCGAAGTCACGTGTTTCTCCTACTGGTCGATTAAACATTGGTTTCGTACTGAGGGAAAACTTGTTGTTGTGCTCTTCACACCTTCCTCTTGGGGTTCCCCAACAGCGTGTCTACGTACTACGAGTGCGCGCTAGCAAGACTTTTTCTAGCACCGTTGCCGGGGAGAAAGAGGACTGCAAGGGGGGTCTCTCATCTCCAAACTCTTTACTTTTTTATAGTTTGCTTAGTTTACTTTATTTTGTTCTTGTTTGCTTTATTATATCAAAAATACAAAAAATAGTTTACATTTATAGTTGTCTTTATATCAAAACACAAAAAATTAGTTTCTATTATAGCTGTTATTTCTGTTGCTTAGTTTTAATTTTGCTAAAATGTCTGCTCCTTTTACTATGTCGCCAGAGGAAATGATTTTCACTTTCAAGTAAGGGAGTGAGGAGAGTTTCAAGGAAGCCTGGCCTAGAATTAATAGTTCTTATAATAAAACTGAACCGAAAATGACTCTAGGGTTTCTTCTTAGTAACTTTTATTTTGGTCTTATTCTGCGTTATAGATATCTTCTGGATACAGTAGCTGGAAGAGATTTCCTTCATTGTGATGGAGATCAAGTTTTTAATGCCATAAAAAAGTTGATTGCAACATATAGCTCACCTAGTGATTTTGATCCATCCCTTGTAAGAATTTTTTCTAATTAAATACTCTTGAGAAAAGTACAACTAAATTGAAAGAATGTTATAATATGCTTCGGGAGAAGTATGATCATGTTCCAACAAACTCTGAACCCAAAAATTGGCTCCCTTCAGTGAAAATTGATATAGGTGGTGAAACTTTTTATGCTCGTTGTGATATTATGTCTGAATTGTGCCTTATGCCTAGAGATATTTACGAGTCTTTAAATATTTGGGGACTTTCTGAGGGAGGAGAAGAAATATATCTTCCCAATAATGTTGTTATATTACCCATTGGAATTGCTGAAGGAGTGCACACAGAAAATTTAGGAAGAATGGTATCTACTGATTATCTTGTCATTGAATGTGTAGGAAAAGGACAAATCACTCTTGGGCGATCACTGCTTAAACTCTTGGGAACAAGGATTGATTTTGGGTAAGGTATCATGATGTTCACCACCCCACAAGGTGGTTCTCATCGTTTCCCTATTAAAAAGCTTAAGAAGAAGAGAAGTGTGCGCAAGGCTTCCGTCATTTATAATGTTGATGCTTCTTCAATTGATAATACTTGATGCTCGCATTTTTACTACACCTAGCTCAAAGGCGTTGAAGAAAAGAGCTTATGGGAGATAACCCATGTTTTATTTACAGTAATTTTTCTTTTTGTTGAGTCTTGGAAGTTATTACCCCTGTAAGGACCTCTTCTTATCATTTTTATTTCGTGTTTGTGCCAAGAATAGCCTGTAATTGAAACAAAGTAATGTTTGGGGAAGTTGCTTTCCTGAAAACAGATTCTGTGCTATTACCATAAAAATTCGTAAAAATAGCCAGAGCGTAATTTTGAGCTGTCATTTTTTATTCATATGACCCAGGTTATTATATAACTTTAGTTAGTTGACCATGTTTCGAAATAAGAAAAAGAGTATTTTTGTAAATTTTGATCTTTACCTGTTGTTCTGTTTTAACAGATTTCTGCACTATTTGCATTCGCCTCTTAAATATCTTTCTTTTGAGTTCTTTTGCTCAGAGAACTATTTGAAAGGTTGCTACAATAGCTTATACTTTAATAGATGTTTGATATATATTAGTACTGAACACAAGTGGATTTGTTTATTTTGATTGTAGTAATGCTGCTAATGAAAAATTGTGTGAAGTTTTTGTATGAAGGAAGTTTTCAAGTGTAGGGAGAGAATAATGATGTGATGAGATGAAGAATGGACAAAAGCTCAAGCTTGGGGATAACCCTGCACCCCAAGACATATTCAAGAGGTACAAGCGTCAAAGATTGGGGATGTCCAAGGCATCCCCTCTTCATCAACAAAGCAACAGGTCATCTCTCTATACGCTATATTTTTATTGCTTCATACGCTATGTGTTGTTCTAGGAGCGTCTTTATTTTTGTTTTGTTTTCTGTAGCATATGTTGGATCCCGGCACATCTGTTTTGGAGAAAGACCCGCTCCTTTTTAATTGCATAGAATGTTCTAGTTTTCACTGTTAATGTTCTGTGAGTGTTCTAGTTTTCGGGTACAGCGTTTAGCTCTTGTTCTTTCACTTGAATTTTGTTCAGAGCAAGTTAGTATTTTTTATTGAGTTTTTTGTTCTCGTGCCCCTGGTTCGTTAGTTGTACTCAGTTCTCCCCAGCCTCTTAACTTTTCCTCAGTTTTCTCCTCCCTCTAGTTTGAAACCCCTCGCAGACGCTCGGACGGGAGGGTTGCCGTCTGGTCAGAGGCCTTCCGTTACTGGTGACGGCTAGGGAGCCGCGGTGGTTATGACTTGACCGTTGCTTTCGAATTGTGTTGAATGTTGACTGGAAGAGCTGACCCAAAGCTTTCCCCTCCGCCCGAGCCTGGAGGAGCTCACACACTACCCCTCGCCGGCACGCCGTCCTGCCCACCTACCTTATGGCGTCGTCCGCCGCCAAGCCGCCCCCGCCCCCACCACCACCCCCGGGAGGCGGAGAGGGCTCCGCCTCCACCAGATCTGTATCTAACCCTGTCCTCTTTGTATTTCCGTCTGGTGTGCCGCCTCTTCCCGTCAGCCGCGGAGAAGATTGGGAATCAGAGGGATCTAACGCATGGATTCCATCTGGGTAAGCATCGTCTGCCTATGTGAATTAACAGTAGGCAGTTTTTTAGCGTCAATCGTTGTTTCTCAACTAACTGCGTTGCTTTTCGAATAGGATGGATCCAGCGCTGGCTTTTCGGCTGGTGGTTAGGATGGATTCTAGCTTTACATGTGATTCTAAACGCCATAAGAATGGGTTTTACTTCCCTGCGGTGTTTGCAACCACCATCTCGTTGAGGGATTTCAAAGCTAACATCTACGATAAGTACACCTGGAGCTCTTTCGATGCAGTTCATTTCGAATATTTCATCAGCACGAAGCGAAGATTTGTTCCACTAATTTCCTACGATGACCTGGGAATTCTTTTTTGCTTTGAATGCTTCTTGCCGGTTCGGTAAAATTCGTATCCATGTGGACAGGGGCCAGGCATCATCTGGTGCTAGGGCATCATCAGGTGGTCGGGCATCATGTCTCTCTACTGTTGCTGCCTCTGCTAATAGTGTGCGCCGCGGCGCTCCTTGTAGGTCCATAGCAGCACCATCTGTCCCTAGTGCTAGTGGTAGCCAGATCGTTCCTGTGGTCGATGTGGATGACGATGCAGAGATTGGGGATCAGTCTCCTGAAGATGATGAGGATGATTTGATGTTTCCTGAATTGGTAGATTGATGCAGTAAGCAGGCAATGGAGGATTAATACATGGAAGATATTGCTTTTGGTGCCAGATTTGATGACACTGATGATGAAGAGAGGAATGAGAAAAATGACAGCCTCGTTTTAGCTGATTACGAAGGTGATGACTTGCCAACAATTGAGTGGAACAGGGAGGATCCTCAGCTTGCAGCAGGCACTGTATTTCAAACGATGATGGACTGTTGTAATGCAATTACTACATATTGCCTTCTCTCTAAGAATAATTATGAGGTTATTAAAAGTGAGCCAGGTAGGTTCACAGTTAAATGCCCATACAAGAGGTGTAGGTGGAGGCTGCATGCATCCACAATGCGCAGAAGCAGCTTGGTTCAGGTACTACGCCAACCAGTTATGTATTTTAGATCACGGTGTAAAATTTGTTAACTTTTACTGACATCCCTTATCATTATGTTTCAGATAAACAAGAATGAGGAGGTCCATAGGTGTCCACCTCGAGGGGGAGAGCCAGAGGTGAAAACAAAGCTAGCGAAGACTAGGTGGTTGGCAGATAGAATCCTAGATTGGCTGAGAGAAACTCCTTCACTTGGTCCAACAACACTCTAGAAAAAGATTGTTGAGAAGTTTCAAATAAAAGTACCTTACATGAGGATGTTCTATGCAAAGGAAATGGCTCTTGACAAGATCAATGGTCCATGGAATGAAAGCTTTCAGTTGCTTTACACTTTCAAAGCTGAAGTGGAGATGGCTAGTCCAGGCAGTGTTGTAGCGATAGACAAGCATATAGTTCCCTACAAATTGAAAAGCGGGAAGGTAATGCACAAGGAATATTTTAGAAGGGCTTTTGTTTGTTTCAAAGCTTGTTGGAAAGGCTTTCTGGACAGTTGCATGCCTTATTTGGCCGTGGATGCAACAACTCTTCATGGCAGGTTTAAAGGACAGCTAGTTGCTGGTACTGCAGTTGATGGACACAGTTGGATGTTCCCTGTTGCTTATGGAGTTTTGGAGGTTGAGTCAGAGGAAAGTTGGACTTGGTTTCTGCAGAATTTGCGCAACCTTATAGGTCATCCAACAGGACTTGTTATCCACACAGACGCTTGCAAAGGTTTGGAGAGTGCGGTAGAAGCAGTATTCCCTGGAGTGGAGCATAGGGAATGTATGCGACACTTGGTATAGAATTTTACAAAGAAATTCAAGGGTAAAGTTTTTACTGACAACCTATGGCCAGCTTCATACACATGCAGCTCTAGGAAGCATCTGTTTCATTTGGATGTGTTGTATAAACAAAAACCTGGGATGAAGGAGTACTTGGATGAACATCATGGTAGGGTGTGGTCAAGAAGCCAATTCAATGAAATTTGCAAGGTAGACTATGTAACAAGTAACCTTGCGGAGAGTTTCAATTCAAAGGTCAAGTCAATGAAAGGGCTTATGCCGTGGCAAGTATTTGATAAGATTAGGAAGATGATCATGATAAAGATCGATATGCGTCAAAGAATTGCATCCACACAATATGCTGGCCATCTCATGCTCCCATCTTTGATTAAGTCTTTTCATGACAGGGCAAAACAATTGAAGATGCAATGCATCAGAAAAGGAATGGAGGCTGAGGTAACCTACACTAACATTAAAAACAGGAAGTGGAGGTATCCAGTGAGTTTGGTTGATAGGAAATGCTATTGTAGGGGATGGCAAATCCGTGGGATACCCTGCATACACGAATTGTTTTTCATGAGTGTTATAGGGGGTGAAGAAGTTGAAGTTGATCAGTATGTGTCAGATTATTTCTCTGTTGCCAAATTTAGGGCTGCATATGCTATGAATGTTCCTACCTTGTTGGGAAAAGACCAATGGATGACAGTCGATCCAGGCTTCAAATTGTATTCTCCAGTTTTGACTAGACCGGCAGGTAGGCCGAGGAAGAATAAATCAGAGCTAGTGCAGAGGGTGGTGCACCGATTCGAAGACGTAAGTGCAAACGTTGTGGAATCCCTGGACACATTGCTAGGCTTTGCAAAAATGGTGTTGACCCAACTCATGGAATGGAAGATCAGGCGGGAGAAGCAAATGCAGAGGAGAATGAAGCAGCGATTCAACATGAGGAGATTGAAGCAACAATTCAGCATGAGGAGATTGAAGCAGCAATTTATCATGAGGAGATTGAAGCAGCAATTCAACATGAGGAGATTGAAGCAGCAATTCAACATGAGGAGCTTGAAGCAGCAATTCAGCATGAGGAGATTGAACCGATAGATCGAGAGCTGCTTGAACCGATGAGTCTAGAGGGGAGGGAACAGTATGAGAGAGATTGCCTTGAATTTAATAGGGCCTAGCTGAGTGCTAACTTCGAAGAGCATATTGCAGAAGAAAAAGCACAAGCTTCGCAGAAGAAGAAGAACAAGAAAGAGGGCAAAAGGAAGGTAGACACCGGTAATATCCCTGGTAGGGTTACCCGGAGTAAGGTGGTGGCCCCAGCGAATCACACCAGGAGCAAGAGAAAGATTTTATTCTGAACAACTAATTTTAATTTGTATGAACAATTTGAATTTGTATGATCCCTTTGTATTGGGGATCCCTTTGTATTGAACAATTTGAATTTGTATGATCTCTTTGTATTGGGGATCTCTTTGTATTGAACAATTTGAATTTGTATGAACAATTTGTATTGGGGTTCCCTTTGTATTGAACAATTTGAATGTAGGGATCCCTTGAATGTATGTGTTAAGCCACATTTATCATTTTCTCTAGGGTTTAGGGTTTTAGGGTTTAGGGTTTTAGGGTTTTAGGGTGTAGGGATCCCTTGAACATGGTGGAACCTTCCCATGGAGTCTTGTTATGTTACCTACAACCTAGAGAAATAATAATGGAAAAGGAAATATAGAAATATGATGTTTTTATGCCAAAAACTTCAAAACCACTTCCTAGTCCATGAGCTACTAGCTATGAAGATGCAGGGCTTTCTACTCAACACACCTCCCAAATACCCACTATGCTTACAAAATTTGTCCAAATGAGTCCAAATTCGTCACACTTGTGTATCTTTGAATTGCAAACAATATCACGTCGGTCAAAATGTACTATACTGTTCAAATAACACAATTTTACAATTTTTATGCCCAAAGCTTCAATTTCCCTTAGTCCATTTATTATTTAGGTGCCCCTGTTTTACTTAGTGTTACTCAGTTTTTCCCCTCCGGGCCCATTCGTTTTACTCAGTCCTACTCAGTTTTGCCCTTCCGATAAGCATTTCCTCACTTTTCCCCCTCTTAGTTCTACTCAGTTTTCCTCACTTGTACTCACTAGCTGATCTCTGATTGGTCGAGATGTATGTCACACGGATCCTGGTTAGTTGAAAGCTCAACGAACGCTTGCACCGTTCGATCTTTTATGATCGGACGGCCTGTATATCTCTCTCTACCACTATGGATGCATACGGAGAGAAGAGCAGAGCACATACCTACCAACCCTGGCAGTCGCATATTCCAGTCGCATCTTCCTCTCTCCTATTTCCTCTCTTACTCTGGCGGTCGCGGCGGCGCAGATCTAACCGTGCGTGCGGCGGCGTGCGGCAGCGCGGATCTAACCGTGCGGCGGCGTGGATCTAAGAGTGCCGGTGAGGATCTAACCCTCAGAAATAGTTGAAATGTCTCTCTCTATCTCACTTTCGTTTCTCTTCTCAGATATGTTGATGATGAAGAACACCAAGACGGCGGCCGTGCCGACAGTGGTCATCGATGGCAAGATCATTGAAGCCATCGCCTACAACATCGCTTCGACGGCGCAGATCCAACCTTCAATGTCGGAGCCTGTTGATGTCTCACTTCCGTTGCCCTCCTCAGATCCGTTGCTGATGAAGGACACCAAGACGGCGGCCGTGCCGACAGTGGTCATCGATGCCACTAACATTGACGCCATCACCTACAATATCGCTTTGACGGCGCAAATCCAGCCTTGAATGTTGGAGCCTGTTGATGTCTCTCTTCCGGTGCCGAGAGAGCGACTCAATGCCAAGACGATTGAAGCCATCGTCTACAACCGCGCTGCGAGGCCGCCGATCCAGCCCTCCGCAGATCCGTCGCTGATGAAGTACACCAAGACAGCGGCGGTGCCGACAGTGGTCATCGATTCCACGAACATTGAAGCCATCGCCTACAACATCGCTTCGACGGCGGATGGCGCAGATGACCACCCCTCAGCCGCCTGTCGTCACGGCCCTTCTTGCCCATCGCTGCGCGGCCGTGTTCGATGATGCTAATTGGGATAAATTATGATAAATTTGTATTTTTCAATTTTAATTGGGGTAAAATTGTTGGATCTACTACCCCCGTCTTAAAAAAATCTTCTCCATGTTCTTGATGTGTGCATGTACATCCGTATGTATGATTTCCATTCTATCCCAACTTGATATGTATTTGATCTTAGAGACTAGTACATGCTAAAATCATCGCGCGCATTACTTAGCACAACTAGGAAATTGTACGCCAAAATACAGTGGTTAGAGCCACAACAAAATACAGTGGTTAGAGCCATCTACTGAATAACAATTCTATACTATCTAAATCGTCTACCACAACCACATAACTGCTAGGACAGGGATGACAACTAATAAAACTGCCCAGATGAATCTACTTTTCTCCTCTCCCATCACTTGAAGTTCATGTTCTAGATTTTCTACCACTTGATCAAATACGGCAAGATCTGTCTCAACTCTCAACTTCTCCTTGCGAATAAGCTCTGAATTCTTCTTTTCTTCCTCCACAGTACGCTTCAACTCGAATATCATCAGGTTTTTACGGGCCAATTCATCACCTAAATTTGCCACCTTCTCCTCCAAATCCATCCTCTGGCTACACCACTGGGTTGATTCATCTTGGTATGCAATGTACCATGGATCATCGGCTTGCCTGGCTAACTCTAACAATAATGGAAAAAAGAACAACTGAAATCACTCCAACAGGCCATGGCGGCTCTTCAAATTAAACGGTAGTACAGAGAGCAGAAGCTAGATACCTGCACTT
This sequence comes from Lolium rigidum, assembly GCF_022539505.1. Classification (NCBI taxonomy): domain Eukaryota; kingdom Viridiplantae; phylum Streptophyta; class Magnoliopsida; order Poales; family Poaceae; genus Lolium; species Lolium rigidum. Next base: position 226,746,173 of record NC_061510.1, on the reverse strand, counting down.
CCGACGAGGTAGGAGAAGTAGAACTTGGCCACGACATGATCGAATCCCCACCCTCGTCGGTGTACCCGCTACGACCAGACATCGAGGATTATTTCGCACCTGCAAACTCCAATAAATTACGGGAACCAAATCGAATAGGGGGCGGTGGAGGCAGAAGCGGAGGTCTTACCAAGCGGTGGAACAAATCCCGGTCGTTGTGGGCGGCGGATCTGCTTGCGACGGACTTTCCTGCGGTGGGTACAATGCGTGCGGACGAAACAAGTGCTGGAGCCGTGGTTGACATGCACCGCTGCAGTCCATCCGACACCGCTGGGGGACAGAGCCGGCGGCGCGACGAGGTGCCGGCGATGGCTGCTCCGTCCGAGGGTGGGGAACGAGCTGCCAGCGGTTCTCCGGTGACTAATGAGATACACAACATCAGGTTCCAGCATGTTTAGCATAAAATTCACTTTAGATTAAGCTGCGAAAATAGTCACCTGATGGGTCTAGCTTAAGAAAAATTAAATAGACGACCCCATTGATCATTGGCTGCGGCAGCCCCACATAGCGGCAATATATGACTTTTCCTGAAAAATAGACGACCCCACTGGTCATTTGGTGCGGAGTCCCCACAGAGCGACAAGATATGATTTTCAAATAGACGACCCCACTAGAAAGACAATGACTAACTATTATACTGGACACTAGGATGGCCTCTCCCACCTCCACCTCCACCTCCACCGGCGTTCAACCTGACCTCCGGTGATCTCATCAAGCTGATCCGATCATCTCACGTGGCTCTCCAAGGTGATCTCTCTCATGGCTCCCCTTCCCTCCCCTCTTGGCCGTTGGAAAGTTTCTTTTGAATCTATTTTGGAAAATGGATCTTGTCACAAGGCTTCTGGTTTCCTACATCTCTGGCCAAATAATTGGTTGGCTCTGGTTAATCACAAGGATTCTCCTCTGGTTGGTAAAACTCTCAATGATAGGGAGGTTTTCTACCCTGGATCCTCAATTAGATTCCCCTCCTATCTGGTTTTTGTGCAAGACTGCCTTGTTTCTCCACCTGGTTTTCATCATTTTCGGAGCCTCCACCTTTGAGATGGAGGGTAACTTTCTCTCCCGTGGGGAAGATGGATTCAAAAATACCTATGGGCAGATCTGGTTTCCTTCTTTTCAAGCCTATGGCAAAACGGATTGTTCTGGTTGATCCTAAAGAGCAGGTTATCTCTGCTAGATTCTTGCTTAAAGATGAGCAAATTAATACTGGTACCGTTTTAGACTTCAAAGATCACTCTATTTTGGTGGGTGAATGTGTTGGTTCTCCTGTTTGCTCTCACAAGGTGGTTTCTATTCCCTCTGAGCCTCAAGGGTTGAACAGTTCCAGGAGTTTTGCCCAAGTGGTTAAATCATCTGCAGCTCCTAAGTCCTCTTCCCTGCCAGAAGCCCCTCTTGTTCGTTGGAAGGCATCATGCTCTTCTTTTCATGATGGTTCTAAGTCTTTTCAAGCTTCCTGATATTGAGACCTCATGCTAAGAGGCTGGTACTTATTAATACCAATGAACAAGTTTTGGATGCTAGGTTTCTATTGGAAAATGAAAGGGTCCATTCTGGATTGATTCTGGATCTTCAATCCCACACTGTTGTAGTTGGTGAACGCATTATATCAGATTCCCTGGCTCTAGGTGTGGATATTTTGAGATCATCCTCTTCGAAGCCTGACAATCAACAGAAGAACAATGCTTCTCAAGGTACTGACCATGTTCCTGCTTTGGATTTCTCTGTTGGAATTTCCTTTCAAGCAGCTTGCAAAAATAAGTTTGGTCACCCTATTACCCTTGCCAATGGTTCTCTTAGAAGAGCTTTTTTGCTTGTGGCCTCTTTTGGGAGGGCTAGCTTTAAGCTTGATATACATACTGTAGCCATTGTTCTTCAATCTTGCTTTGGGGGCATTGCTTCTTCATTCAGAGTGAAACATCTTCGAGATAGAACTTTCCAATTCTCAGTGGCTTCAACACCTGTTGGGTTTGAAATTTACAACATATCAAAAATTTGCACTCCGATGTTTGAACTTTTCCTTAATCTTTGGGGTAATGGTGGCCCAAATTGGCTTGTTGAGGAGAGAAAATTTTACAAAGAATCTGATTCAGAATGGCAGGTGGTAAAAAGGAAAAAAAGTTCTCCATCTAATTTTCAGCGCTTGTCGGTGTTTAAGCGCATGCAATACCCTCCCTGCCACCCCCTTTTGGCGCCCGAGATTTCCTCTCCCATGCAAACGGCTACCTCATCTGCTGGTGCACCCTCCCATCAAAGCTTCCCCCCTAATCGTCCCTCATCACATGCTGTTTTATCGGGCCTCATTCCTTTCTTCAAATTTCCCTCCTTCAATCCTATTAAATGGCCAAACGACAGTTACCTTACCTGGTTTAAGGCCCATGGGCCGGCGCCTTTAATTCAGGAGACTTCCTCTTTTAGTGATTTTGCGGGTTTCCTTTCTGGGGAAAAAATATCCTCTGCCCCTGTCGTCTCTGCCTCCTCGCATTCACCACCCTCGCTCTCTCCGCAACCGCTGCTGCTACAGTCCTCCACCGCCGAGCCATCGGAGGCTCTGACTCCGACAATGGCTAATATCCCCATCGATCCCAGGCCCTTTGTCCCTCACGGCTATCAGATTCAACACATCGAGGGAAGGCTCGCGGTGAAAAGGGTGGTGGTGCCGCGCCGTCCAAAGGAGCACGAGCAATACGCCATCGCCACCATCCATCCTTTCCCAGAAGGTTTGGTTCCTTTCGATAATGTCAGAGATGTTCTAGGAGAGTACTTAAATGAGGTTGCTAGAGTTAGTTTTGTGGTGTTGCAATCTTGCCCTTTTGGGGCTGCATACGTTCAGTTCAGGAATGTCAGTGACAAGGACAGATTGATTTCCTCTAGCCCCAATCAGTTTGGTGATGTTACTATTTCATTTGTTAACCATGATGAGGGAATTAACTGGAGAGGAGTTACTTTCAATAGAGATGTCTGGTTACTCCTGGTTGGCCCCCCTCTAGATCACATGAAAACTGAAGATTTGAATGCTTGTTTCTCTGATATTGGATCACTGCTGCTGTGGGAAAGAGATCCAAACAGAAAAGGAAGAGTGCTTGTAAAGGTGAGGGTTACTGATCTGCAAGATATCCCAAGAAGTATTCGAATGACTGAAAGTTCAAGGCCAGAAGCTCAGTCTTGGACCTTTCTTGTTGAAGTCCTGCAGCAAAACCTCCTTGGTGGTGGGCCACCAGATGAAGATCCTATGCCTGATGAAGGGGTAGACCCTCATCCCATGCCAGGACATGCTCTTCCAGTTCCTCTGGTGCAACCAGGACCACCACAGCCACCTGAACAGAATGTTGCAGATGATGCAGATGGGTGGGGTCATTGGGCTTTGGGTCCAATACAGGATATTCCCCAGCCCATGGAAGTGGAACAGCAACTTGATATCAACAATCTTGTACCTGAACTGCCAGAGGAAGTAGATATGGGTAATGCTGATCAAGGACCTCCCCTTCTTGATGCAACAAGCTTTGTGCATTTATCTTCTTCTAGCTCTGAAGACACTGCATCTCAGGGCCATGCAGACAATGAGGTTGTTTCATCTGTTCCTCTGACCATTGCAAGTTTTCCTCTCTCTAAACCACCACTGGGTGAAGGATTGTTGAACATTCTACAAGCTTACTCTGCTGAGGATGATAATGAGGAGTCTTCTGCCCAACCTGACAGCAATGACCCTTCCTTGGTTACTACTGAATCCCAGGGAATGCATCTCATGGAGGACAATCTTTTCCTACCTGACAATGTGCAGCTAGTTCCTCCAAATGAAGCCCATCTGCAGCTGATCCTTGGAAGAGTGCAAACACACTTTCTTCCCATACATGAGGAGCATGATTTGACCAGAAGGATGTCAACAACAGGGTTACTTCTTTGGGAGCAGTTCTTTGCACCACATTTGCATGGTGATGGAAAGTCTAGCAAGGCTATTGTGGATATTCCTGTGAGTTGGTTTAATTTTGTTACTCTCATGCTTTCAACTCCAGAAAAATTTGATTGGGCAAAGCACTTCCTTTCATCACAGCTTTGGGATATTCTTAAAGAACCTATGAATACAGAAGCTTATATCCAATTTGTTATCCCATATTCTTGTGCTACCACTAAGGCTCCTGTTTGCATCACTATGTCTGTCCAGGATGAAGGACTCTCCCCTCCTACATCCAAAGAAGAGTTACCATCAACTCCTAAAAGGAAAAGAAGGGAGGGCAAAGGTGCACTGGTAGAGTCTGAGGTAAGAAGAAGCCCCAGACTTGTGTTATTAAATGATGGATATAAAAACCATGCCAACTGTTCAGATAAACACTGCCTCTCTTGCAATGCTGCTCCTCCCATGATCAATTCTAAAGTGGTTAAGAATTTGGCAATATCCTTTTGCAAGGTTCCTGAAGAAACTGTTGATAAGAGAATACTGAAGAAAAACAAGGCTTCTGATGGAGATAACAAAGCTATGGTGCCACCAGGAGTAATTGGCCAGAAGAAGCCAAACAATGCCTCCACAAGCTCAAAGGCCAAGCCCATTGAAAAGAAAGGGAAGAGTAAGCCTGCTGTCATTGAACAGCCGGCCAAGAAGAAGACCTCTAAATAGTTTCCAATGATGAGCCCCTGTTATGATTTTGTTTTTATTGGGACATGGTTGCCTCCTTTGCACCTTGTGGACCTGTTAAACCTTGCTTTTGTCAGCATGTACCAGCTCTATGTGAACATGTTAAGTGCTTTTGCTGCTTGTGATGTAATAAGCTTGACTTTATTCTGTTGGATGCCTAGAGTATACTTTGCTGTGGGCTGGTTAAACAAAAATCTTTATGATGTCTATGGATAATTGCAAATCTTGGAAAATTATGAACTGGAACCTGAGGGGTATTAATTCTGAGAAGAAATGGTTGGCTCTCTCTAGCAAAATTGATGAATCTGGTTGTGATATTGTTTGTCTCCAAGAAACTAAAAGAGAGTTTTTTGACTTGGCTTACATCAAGAAATTATGCCCCAAGAAATTTAATAAGTTTGAGTATGTTCCTTCAGTGGGGGCCTCTGGTGGCTTGATTATTATTTGGAATGGAGCTCTTTTTAATGGTGAACTGGCTTTTCACAATGAATTCTCTCTCTATGTTAAATTCAAAAGCAATCTATCCAATGATTCCTGGATTCTTACAAATATCTATGGGCCATGCCAAGCTGATAAGAAAGCAATTTTTTTAGATTGGTTTGCCAACATTGACATGCCCCAAGACACTGATTGGCTTATCATGGGTGACTTTAACTTCATCAGAAGTCCCTCAGATAGAAACAAACCTGGTGGGGACCTAAATGATATGCTTTTGTTCAATGAAGCTATTAGTAATTTGGGTATTATTGAACTACCTTTAAAAGGAAGAAAGTTTACTTGGAGTAACATGCAAAAAGATCCTCTTCTGGAAAAACTAGATTGGGTTTTTACTTCACCCTCATGGACAATCTCTTACCCAGCTTCTTTTGCTTATCCCCTTGTGAGGCCCACCTCTGACCATGTTCCCTGTGTTGTTGTTTTCAATACAAAAATTCCAAAGGAAAAAGTTTTCAGGATTGAGAATCATTGGATGCAGCACAGTGATTTTAAGCAAATTGTCCAAAATGCCTGGAACATCCTTGTGGGTCATATGGACAGTGCTAAAATGATAAATGCAAAATTCAAGAACTTAAGAAGAAGTCTCAAGCTTTGGGCAAAAAATTTACCTTGCTTAAAACTTCTTATTGAGAAGGTTAATGAAGTTATTTCGTGGCTTGATCAGTTGGAAGAATTCAGAACCTTATCCTTATCTGAATGGGATCTGAGGGACACTCTCAAAACACACCTCATAACTCTTTTACAAAATCAAAATACTTACTGGAAGCAAAGAGGGAAAATTAAGTGGGTCAAGTTAGGTGATGCAAACACCAGGTTCTTTCATACAAAGGCCACTATCAATTATAGAAATAACTACATTGCAATGCTGCAGAATTCAGACCAAGTAGAAGTCTTTGACCATGAAGGGAAAGCAGCAATTTTGTGGAAAGCATTCAAGGATAGAATGGGGCAGTCAGACCACCCAGAGATGCAATTTAATCTTGACACAATTCTTGAATCAAACATCTCTGAAGACATGAATTTGATGCTACAAGCTCCTTTTTCTGACAAGGAAATAGAAGAGGTGGTCAAGCTCTTACCAAATGATAAATCACCTGGGCCTGATGGTTTCAATAATGAATTTGTTAAACTTTGCTGGTCAATTATTGCTGCTGATGTCAAACAACTAATAAGAGACTTCCATGCTGGGAATATTAACCTGGAAAGTATAAACTCTTCCTTCATTACTCTGGTTCCAAAAGTTGATAGCCCAAGTGCACCTGGGGACTTTGGGCCTATTTCTCTGCTTAACTGTGTCCTCAAAATCATTACCAAGCTACTGGCTAATAGGCTCCAAAATATCATCCTCTCTTTGGTGCATAAAAACCAATATGGTTTCCTGAAGAAAAGATCCATTCAAGATTTCCTAGTGTGGGCCTTTGAATATCTCTTTCAATGTCACAAATCAAAAGAGGAGATTCTTATTCTTAAGCTGGATTTTGAAAAAGCCTTTGATAAAATTGAGCATACAACCATTTTAAAAATCCTTAAGGCTAAAGGTTTTGGAGATAAGTGGATCAGCTGGATAGCTATGATCCTTAGTTCTGGGACATCTGCTGTAATGCTAAATGGTGTACCTGGGAAGACATTTTATTGCAGAAGGGGTGTGAGACAGGGAGATCCTCTATCTCCCTTGTTATTTGTCCTTGCAGCTGATTTTCTACAATCTGTTCTAAACAAACTTATGACCCTCAACCTCCTTTCAAAACCAATTCCCTGCACACCATGCCCAGACTTCCCTGTGATTCAGTATGCTAATGATACACTTCTTGTCATGAAGGCAGATGCTACACAATTGCTCTGCTTAAAATCAATTTTGCAATCTTTTGCTGCATCCACTGGACTCAAAGTCAATTATCAGAAATCTAGCATGATGCCAATCAACATGACTCCTGACAGATTGGCCCATTTTGCTGCTACACTGAACTGTAAAGTGGGATCACTACCTTTCACTTATTTGGGTCTCCCACTTAGTATCTCAAAACCATCTCTGGAACATTTTCTGCCAATTGTACAAAGAGTTCAAACACGGCTTGGTGGAATTGCAGATTTCCTGAATTATGGAGGAAAATTACAGATGGTCAAATCTGTTCTTGCATCACTGCCTATTTTCTTCATGTGTTGTCTGGATGTCCCTGTCACAATTAAAGACCAAGTGATTAAATATATGAGGCATTGTCTGTGGAGGAAAAAGACTGCAGATGTTCAAGCAAAAGGAAGTGCTCTAGTTTCTTGGAAGAAAATTTGCAGACCCAAGGACCAAGGTGGTTTCGGAGTTCTTAATCTTGATGTTCAAAATAAAGCTCTTCTCCTTAAAAATCTTGACAAATTCTACAACAACTCTGATATTCCATGGGTGCACCTTATAAGAGATACCTACTATGATGAGGACAGACCCCCTGGAATTAAATTGGAAGGATATTTTTGGTGGAAAGCACATCTTAAACTCATTGATACTTATACAGCTATGGCAAGGTGCAATTTGGGTAATGGTAAAACTGTGCTCTTTTGGACTGATCTCTGGGGGGACTCTTGTTTGCACCAAAAATTCCCACACCTCATTTCCTTTGCCAAGAGGACTGATGTTTCTGTGAGTAAAGTCATGCACATGGAGTACCTACAAGACCTCTTCCATCTACCCCTCTCCAAACAAGCTTTTGAGGAATTTGAGCAGTTGGAATCCTTATGTGATAATGTGCAAACTGAGATGCAACAACTACAACCTGATTCTTGGACTTACATTTGGGGATCAGACAAGTACTCAACAATAAATGCTTATAAATTCATGATTGGGGAACAACATGCTCCAAAGTTCTTCTCTTGGATATGGGAATCATCTTGTCAACCCAAACACAAGTTCTTCTTCTGGCTCCTTTTGCATGACAGACTTAATACAGGGAATCTTCTTAAGAGAAAGAATTGTCACCTCCCATCTTTCAACTGTGCCACATTGCAATGTAATCAAGAAGAGACCTTAGCACATCTTTTCTGGAGCTGTCCTTTTGCACAGTTATGTTGGACCATGATTTGCCCTCAAGTTTTGAATCAACAATCAGTTCTGGAAGCATTCTATGAAATAAAGGATCATCTATCCCTTCCTTTTGCTGTGGAGATTATCATTCTAGCAGCGTGGGCCATATGGATTATTAGAAACAGGAAGATTTTTGAAGATCAGGCTCCTTCTTTAAGTGCCTGGAAGGCAGTGTTTAAACAAGAACTCATCCTCCTTTCCTACAGAATGAAGAAAAAAAGATCTGTAGCTTACAAAGCTTGGCTTGACTCTTTTCTTAGCTCTTTAGTATAGGCTTCCTGTACACCTTGTACAGTTTGTTTCTTTATTTTTTTTCTTTATTTTTTTCTTCTTCTTTCTTCTTTTGTAACTTTGTAACTTTGTAAATATTTTTGCCTTTTATAATAAAAATTGCAGTGGGGTTTTACCCCACTGTTTTACCCTCAAAAAAAATTGGCTGTGGCAGCCCCATAGAGCGGCAATATATGTCTTTTCCTGAAAAATAGACGACCCCACTGGTCATTAGCTGCGGAGGCTGTGGCACCCCCGGGATCAGGGTTAGACAAATACCAGATCTTCATCTGACATAAGCCTAACCTAGAGCTCGAGAGACTACAGTGAGAGAATCGGTAACACAACAGTGACTCTACGACTCAAAGAAGTAATACAAGCTCATAACAGAGCAAAGAACCAAAGTATTACAAGAAGAGGTCACTGACCTGGCATACATCAATCAACGGAAGCAAAGTTATGCTATTAGACATAGCAAGATAGCAAAAGGTCTAAGAGGCCAGGAGCATAACGGCGACGTCCCAGCCCATAGATTCCAGGCTGCCACCTGGGAACCCCAAGCTACTCGTCGATGTCGACTAGAAACCACCATCTGTTGGAGCAACTTCTTCTGAAACAAAAGCATGCAAAGCTGAGTACAGGGACTCAGCAAGACTTAGTACAACCTTTTAGCAAAGCGGGTATGCGGGCTTTCTGTGGAGCTTCTTTTGCGTAAAGCCAGTTTTCCTTTGTAAGACAAAAGAGAGAAGAAACTCGACTACTCAGAACCTTTGAAAGGGGATAAGGGAGCGACATCTCTATCTCTATTGATCATCATATTGTATCTACCAAACTTCATCAGCTCGAACCACTATCCTCGGATCACCCCCTCAACACCCGAAGAAGGTATCCGTAAACACACATTGGTTGCCAAGTTTTACGATCAGGTTCAAGTTGTCTATGATCTCAGAATACATTCCCAAGTCATCCGTAACCGTGGACACGGCTTTTCGAAAAGATTTAACCCTGCAGGGGTGCACAACTTTACCCACACGTGCCAACCGACTCTTAATGCCAAGCTATTAGCTCTCTTCCTTGGAAAGCTGGCAGAGGGTGGTCGACCACGACCTTTACCTTGCTGTCGCCGAGACCATGAGTCACGCGCTAAGGATTGTTCCGCCGTAACGGGTCAAGTCCCGAAGTCGGTCCTTAACGATGTGAGGCGAGGTGGGTTTCCCCAGGGACTCTAACCCCAGCCACCACGGCCACGCTTACCTACCCGTATGCTATGCACCTTTTCACAAACATTTTCGATGCATATGTCCAAATAACGCGCAAACTATGTGACTCATGGAATCTACTAGGCAAGTTAGTGAGTCGAGAGGGTACCATAATAGGGCCTCGCGTGGTTGTACGCTCGGCCTTGGTTCAAGAGGCGAGAACTCGGTTCCTAGGATCGGCGAGAAACGAAACAACCCACCACATCCCAATGTGGCCTCTCGTCTGAGCCTTTAATCATGTTTATCAACATCTCTATACTTACCACGTCAACCTGTCATGCTAGTTTCATTCATGGTATGGCTCCAGTCCGAAGACCGGAGTAGCAGCGTAACAAACTAAGCATGGCTAAGCATAAAGATATAAAGGCTCTAGCGATGCACACATGCCAAACCTAGTTATGCTAGGAGCAATGGATCAGGTATTTGAGGCTACAAGGGTGGAACATGCAATAGATAGGATAACTCTACCTATCGATAAAAGACGGTTGAATCGTATGCAATATGTAGGATCCAGAAGTAAAATCAGTTCGAAACCATATATGAACCAGGTTAGGGCTTGCCTTTGTCCCTGACAAACCAATGTGGATCTTCGATGCATGCTTGACTTGTTCGTCGGTGGACAATTATTGATCCTCGTGGTGGTTGATCTTCATCGTCTCAGACCCGTGCTCTATCGGTCGCGAAGAAGCAAATACCGGAAAGGTAAAAGAACAATCAACACATGGCATCGATGCAATGCGCAAACAATAATGATGACATGACATGTTTAAAGGTATTGAAATCATCCCTAAACATGAGAGGCAATTTAAATGGGTTTGGAATGCCCTAGGGTTAGCATTTCCATAAACCACATAAATAAAGAAAATGATTCATTTGTTCTTCTATTAGGAGCAGGGTTCAAAGTTGATTAACAATGCATGCTTTTGACACTAAAAGGTAGATCTCATTTTTCTGAAGATTTCAATATATTATACGTATTTTTCTGATTTAAAAAGAATTATTTGCGAATTTTACAATTTCAGTTATTTTCTGAAAACGGAAAACAGCTGATACGAAAATTAGTCTTTTAAATACTCTGAAATGTTCTGTGAGACTTTGTTAGGAAGTACTGAGTTTAGATGTTAGTACTGTAGCTATTAAACTGAACATGGGTACAACAACAAGCTTGAAACACCGGATGGTTTTCCCGGGATCGGATGGACTGAAACAGAACTAGGAGTCCGACCAATATCACCTTTCGCTTCTTGCTGAAATTCGAATATGACACCCGGTTCAGTTTGGCAAGGTATTTGGACAACACAAAAGGGATTTTCAGACCACATAAACCTGACAGTAGTAGATGGATTCACAAGTATTCAGATTGGTTATTTGCTAGAAGGAATATGAGATTCAGAAACGTGTATGTAGAAGATAGAATTAACATCAGAATATCACTCAAGTAGAAAGAAGCTCCAGCCATTTAGAAGGATTCTTTTACCTAAGACGTTAGCAAACAGCAAGTATGGATGCTCCGTTGCTCTGTTCTACTTCAAACTGAAACTCTGTACTGCAACTTTCTCTCTCTAGCTGAAAGTTACAAGAGAGATTTCTAAGAATAAAAACCTTCCAGGCATCAGCTCATCTCACGGGAAAACAGGGGACGGATCTTAAACAAAGAAAACTAATTTCGCTGCCCTGTCATGCATACGGGCTGTACCTATTCTCAAGGATGCAGAAGAATAAAACGTAGATGGCAGGGTCTCTTCTTCTTCTCTCCTTCCTTGCCTCCCCCGACGGCAGCCTTGCTCTGCTCCAGCCATAGGTCCGGGTGTTAGTCTTCCAGGCGCTGGCCCATGTAGGTGGTTGCCATGGCTCCATCGGTGGTTCTTGGAAGGGTTGCTATTTGGGTCGGTTGTTGTAAGATGGGGAATGGATCGGGATGGCTGAGGTGATCCGCTACGTTGGGTAAAGAAGTACTAGCTGACCACGCCTCACCAAGACAAGATTAGATTGGTTTTCTCCCTCTCCATGGCTATTTTATTAGATTGTGGTACTCGTAGCTTATATATATCGATCCAAAGACTGCTAGATATTTAGCTCTAGAAAATGAAGCTGGTTATAGATGTAGATTGCCTCTTCAATTTGATAAATTATATTTGAAAACTTTTTGAGGACATTTAAAACATGAAAGAAAATTGGCAATTTTTTACTCGATTCTAAATTTTCCTCAATGTATATTCTCGAGAGTTAAATAAAATAATGCATGCCATGCTCATGATGCACATTACAACTCCTGTTTAGGTTTAACTAAAATAGGGATGTTACAACTCTATCCCCCTTACAAGAATCTCGTCCCCGAGATTCCTAAGGTATGAAAAGAGAGACACAAAGGGAGAAAGGTTACAAATGTCTTCAACGATCTCCATAGCAATCTTCTTTCTTGAAGAGGTTGATCCACAACTTCATAACGACTGAAGATCTTCCTTTCCTTCCTTCGAGGTTGTCGTCGACTACTCTAAAGGAAAGAGGGAATAGCTCCGGAACGATAGATCCGCACGAAGATCGAGTATCTCATGATCAACTCATTGGAGGAGTGTTAAAAACAACTCTTGAGCTAACAAACATGAAACACGTCAAGGTAACGGAGGAGACAGAAGAAGTTTGAAATTTTGGTAGGCAATTGCTCCACGCTTTACAAGAATAGGAAGAGACAAGGTAGTGAAGAGTTAAAATGCCTTTGTTACCATAACGAGACACTCTTAGAGAGGGTGACTCGTAGAAGCACAATTATATTGATTATCCAACGAGAGAAACTTTGGACTTCAAAATCATAGTCACTCTTTGGACAAGGATGATTGTTGCCTAAACAAAAGGTTGGGGCCTAGATGACTGGCGAATTCACACAACGTGCGAATTGATTGGAACTTCAGGTACAAACAACAGGAAGGGGAGGAGCACTAGCTAGTGAAGTGTCAATGATCAGCGGGGAGTGAAATTTCCCGAACGAAATTGTTGTCACCGGAGAAATGGTTTCGAGGGATTGACCGGGAGACATTTAGAAACTTTATTTGTAATGTTCTCCTTGATGTTCTAGACACCACTATTAGGCTATTGACCAGCCTTCAATAGGTCATCAAGTGAAGGTCAAACTTCGGAATTGAAAAGACATCATAAGGGCAACTTCTAGAATAAGTCGCACAAGATCCTTATGGAGAGTGGTTATTCTTGTTACTTCAAGAATCTTGGCATTAGGTCTTCCAACTAATTGTCTTAACCACGACATCAATCTTGCCAGATTTACAAAGAGACCTATGCCAAAAATCCTTGAGTAACACCAACCATCATTGCCGCTTGAGATTCAGCTTAGGTTAGGTGTAAAGATACTTTCGGACTTGGAATATTTGAATGTAAGATTTGCAACAGTTACCACAAAGGTAAAGTCGCTAGATTCTCAAGGTAAGGACCACAATGCCAAGCTACAAAAGATCGAGCTAGATTGCGTAATACATGTGGTTGCGACTGCAAAGGAAATTGCGCGCACATGAACTTGCAATGTAACACAAGTGAGTCTTGATGAGGACATCAAAGAAGATTTTGAAGTTCTTAACCTACTTCTCTTTCTTGATCAAAACAGTCAGTGGCTTAGTGTGCATAGAGGAACGTTTCAAGGAATAGAGGTAACAACTTTCTATCTCAAGAATACTTCGCACATGCCTGATCGACTTGCAATGATTCCCGAGGAAAACAAAGGGAACTCGACTCAGCATCCACGGCGACATCTTTCAGCAAGTGCACGTGAACCAGAGAAGGTCACTTCCAACATCCAGAACACATACTTCATGATGACACAAAGATGGTTCTCAAAAGTTTCCAACACTAGAGCCAAACGTCCAATATGAACCTCTTTAAACATGGAGGGATTAAGAATGTCATCGATGGGCTCAATAACAAACTTATCAAGATACTCCAATGAGGGACTCATATTCTATATGGACTCGGCGGAAATATTGGTCAGACCAAAGGACATGAAAGTATACTCAGATGAGACACCATGAGTATAAACATCATCTAGATAGTCCTTGGAACTGAGTTTGATTTGGCGATAGCCCAAACTGAAATCAAATATGGGGAGGATAGCATATCCACAAAGGAGATACTTTTTGACTTCAACACAAACAACGCTAGGCATCCCTTTATGAAGGAACAAAGTTGGATAGAGCTTTTGTCTTTCAACTCTCCAAGTTGTTGATTAAGCTCAACCAACTAGTCCAGGATATTCAGTACGGTTTCTTGGAGAAATGAGTAGTTCACATAACTGACTTGCTCATGAACTCGATAACATGGTCATGTGGCAACATGGCGATACTTCTAGAAAGACATCCGGAATATCACGAACCACCGATATATCACTCGAATTCGAGAGGGGATCTTGCTTTACAAAGCAAACGATATGGGTCTTGAGAGCTTTGGCATAAACCTAACTCTTTGACCGAAGATGTGCCGGAGTAAACGGACTTGGCAACACCATCAAACTTCGCTTAGTAATTGGCGAACCAATCCTCGCTAAGAATGACACAAATGTCCTTGAATCTCGAAGCAATAACAATTGCTAAGCATCTTAGATGGCAACATCAATATGCACACCCCAACATTCCCAAGCACGGACAGCTCGGAGGAAGGTTGAGTAAAGACTTGCAAGAGAATCACTTCATCAATAAGGCCATGATACACAACACGACCTCATGATATTAAAGAGGGTGATACTCTAAGGTAGAGCAGAACAGAAGCTAACAAGGCCTCTTAATCTGCGGATTACAATATTTTGACCAAGTCTTAGAAACGGACGAGGTACTGGAGTTTGTTTCTCCTGACATACTGAAGTGGGATGTCTTGACAAACCACAAGAGTAATATGCATTGTAAAAAAACAATGCACATTTACAACTTGACTGTTAACTAGCAGACAAAGGTCGGAAAGCAACTAAAGAGGAAGAACACAATTAGGATCAGAATTCCTGAGAGGTAGATGAACAAGTTAACACTCTTGAAAAACTCATGCTAAAAAGGGAGGTGTGGCAGAGTCACGGACATAGATGCGAGACTCACAAAGAGCACTCTTGTCGTGATCCATTTGGTTCAATGAAAGAACTTCTGCGATAGCTAGTGGAAGGGAAAGATCTTTATTGCCGCAGTTCAATCACGACAATAACCACAAGCTTGAAGGGTAGATTGATTTGAACTTAGCCATCCTGATGTAATGTTTGAACATTAACACCAGTGTTTAATGGAATGGAATCCAGCACAATCGGGGACCTTCGGTTCAAGTCCAAGGGTTAAAACCCGAGAATGAAGTAACTACTAGATGAGTGACACGGAGGACACTGCGAGGTAGCAATCACTGTGTAGCTTCTAGAAGACATGCATAGCTTCCGAAGTACCCAAGCAAATAAAAAGGAGGCATACAAGGTGAAAGGAAACCTCGATGCCTAGAATAGAATAATGTGGAACCCACAAAATAGAAAGATCATGATGCAAGGAGATCTCTCTATTGAAACAAAACAAGGAGGAAGCACAGAACACACACGACTGAAATTATGATGGAACGATAGCTAGCTCTCTCTGAAAGCAAGAGAAAGAAAGAAAACTCGAAACACACGCACACAGATTCTCTAGAGTCGTGCAAACTTAACAATAGGTCAACTGGTTAAGAAACGACCTGCCTTTCGGGCACCGAAGTTTGAAAGACTGAAGAGATAGAAAAAGTTCAAATCAACACAGGGTAAGGCACCTTAGAATTAGAGCGATACCAGATAAGGAGTAAAAAGAATCCTAATCAGATTTTCGCAAATACTTTTAGCTTTCAAATAATTTTTACAAACACTAGACTCAACATCGACCAAGTAGAAAGGGTTTCCTACGGGCGATCGCTTCCGATACCAAAACCTGTGGCACCCCGGGATCGGGGTTAGACAAATACCAGATCTTCATCCGACATAAGCCTAACCTAGAGCTCGAGAGACTACGATGAGAGAATCGGTAACACAACAGTGACTCTACGACTCAAAGAAGTAATACAAGCTCATAACAGAGCAAAGAACCAAAGTATTACAAGAAGAGGTCACTGACCTGGCATACATCAATCAACGGAAGCAAAGTTATGCTATTAGACATAGCAAGATAGCAAAAGGTCTAAGAGGCCGGGAGCATAACGGCGACGTCCCGGCCCATAGATTCCGGGCTGCCACACGGGAACCCCAAGCTACTCGTCGATGTCGACTAGAAACCACCATCTCGTTGGAGCAACTTCTTCTGAAACAAAAGCATGCAAAGCTGAGTACAGGGACTCAACAAGACTTAGTACAACCTTTTAGCAAAGCGGGTATGCGGGCTTTCTGTGGAGCTTCTTTTGCGTAAAGCCAGTTTTCCTTTGTAAGACAAAAGAGAGAAGAAACTCGACTACTCAGAACCTTTGAAAGGGGATAAGGGAGCGACATCTCTATCTCTATTGATCATCATATTGTATCTACCAAACTTCATCAGCTCGAACCACTATCCTCGGATCACCCCCTCAACACCCGAAGAAGGTATCCGTAAACACACATTGGTTGCCAAGTTTTACGATCAGGTTCAAGTTGTCTATGATCTCAGAATCCATTCCCAAGTCATCCGTAACCGTGGACACGGCTTTTCGAAAAGATTTAACCCTGCAGGGGTGCACAACTTTACCCACACGTGCCAACCGACTCTTAATGCCAAGCTATTAGCTCTCTTCCTTGGAAAGTTGGCACAGGGTGGTCGACCACGACCTTTACCTTGTTGTCGCCGAGACCATGAGTCACGCGCTAAGGATGTTTCCGCCGTAACGGGTCAAGTCCCGAAGTCGGTCCTTAACGATGTGTACCGAGGTGGGTTTCCCCGGGGACTCTAACCCCAGCCACCACGGCCACGCTTACCTACTCGTATGCTATGCACCTTTTCACAAACATTTTCGATGCATATGTCCAAATAACGCGCAAACTATGTGACTCATGGAATCTACTAGGCAAGTTAGTGAGTCGAGAGGGTACCATAATAGGGCCTCGCGTGGTTGTACGCTCAGTCTTGGTTCAAGAGGTGAGAACTCGGTTCCTAGGATCGGCAGAAACGAAACAACCCACCACATCCCAATGTGGCCTCTCGTCTGAGCCTTTAATCATGTTTATCAACATCTCTATACTTACCACGTCAACCTGTCATGCTAGTTTCATTCATGGTATGGCTCCAGTCCGAAGACCGGAGTAGCAGCGTAACAAACTAAGCATGGCTAAGCATAAAGATATAAAGGCTCTAGCGATGCACACATGCCAAACCTAGTTATGCTAGGAGCAGTGGATCAGGTATTTGAGGCTACAAGGGTGGAACATGCAATAGATAGGATAACTCTACCTATCGATAAAAGACGGTTGAATCGTATGCAATATGTAGGATCCAGAAGTAAAATCAGTTCGAAACCATATATGAACCAGGTTAGGGCTTGCCTTTGTCCCTGACAAACCAATGTGGATCTTCGATGCATGCTTGACTTGTTCGTCGGTGGACAATTATTGATCCTCAGGGTGGTTGATCTTCATCGTCTCAGACCCGTGCTCTATCGGTCGCGAAGAAGCAAATACCGGAAAGGTAAAAGAACAATCAACACATGGCATCGATGCAATGCGCAAACAATAATGATGACATGACATGTTTAAAGGTATTGAAATCATCCCTAAACATGAGAGGCAATTTAAATGGGTTTGGAATGCCCTAGGGTTAGCATTTCCATAAACCACATAAATAAAGAAAATGATTCATTTGTTCTTCTATTAGGAGCAGGGTTCAAAGTTGATTAACAATGCATGCTTTTGACACTAAAAGGTAGATCTCATTTTTCTGAAGATTTCAATATATTATACGTATTTTTCTGATTTAAAAAGAATTATTTGCGAATTTTACAATATTTTCTGAAAACGGAAAACAGCTGATACGAAAATTAGTCTTTTAAATACTCTGAAATGTTCTGTGAGACTTTGTTAGGAAGTACTGAGTTTAGATGTTAGTACTGTAGCTATTAAACTGAACATGGGTACAACAACAAGGTTGAAACACCGGATGGTTTTCCTGGGATCGGATGGACTGAAACAGAACTAGGAGTTCGACCAATATCACCTTTACGCTTCTTGCTGAAATTCGAATATGACACCTGGTTCAGTTTGGCAAGGTATTTGGACAACACAAAAGGGATTTTCAGACCACATAAACTCGACGAGTAGTAGATGGATTCACAAGTATTCAGATTGGTTATTTGCTAGAAGGAATATGAGATTCAGAAACGTGTATGTAGAAGATAGAATTAACATCAGAATATCACTCAAGTAGAAAGAAGCTCCAGCCATTTAGAAGGATTCTTTTACCTAAGACGTTAGCAAACAGCAAGTATGGATGCTCCGTTGCTCTGTTCTACTTCAAACTGAAACTCTGTACTGCAACTTTCTCTCTCTAGCTGAAAGTTACAAGAGAGATTTCTAAGAATAAAAACCTTCCCGGCATCAGCTCATCTCACGGGAAAACAGGGGACGGATCTTAAACAAAGAAAACTAATTTCGCTGCCCTGTCATGCATACGGGCTGTACCTATTCTCAAGGATGCAGAAGAATAAAACGTAGATGGCAGGGTCTCTTCTTCTTCTCTCCTTCCTTGCCTCCCCCGACGGCAGCCTTGCTCTGCTCCAGCCATAGGTCCGGTGTTAGTCTTCCGTGCGCCGGCCCATGTAGGTGGTTGCCATGGCTCCATCGGTGGTTCTTGGAAGGGTTGCTATTTGGGTCGGTTGTTGTAAGATGGGGAATGGATCGGGATGGCTGAGGTGATCTGCTACGTTGGGTAAAGAAGTACTAGCTGACCACGCCTCACCAAGACAAGATTAGATTGGTTTTCTCCCTCTCCATGGCTATTTTATTAGATTGTGGTATCGTAGCTTATATATATCGATCCAAAGACTGCTAGATATTTAGCTCTAGAAAATGAAGTCTGGTTATAGATGTAGATTGCCTCTTCAATTTGATAAATTATATTTGAAAACTTTTTGAGGACATTTAAAACATGAAAGAAAATTGGCAATTTTTTACTCGATTCTAAATTTTCCTCAATGTATATTCTCGAGAGTTAAATAAAATAATGCATGCCATGCTCATGATGCACATTACAACTCCCGTTTAGGTTTAACTAAAATAGGGATGTTACAACTCTATCCCCTTACAAGAATCTCGTCCCCGAGATTCCTAAGGTATGAAAAGAGAGACACAAAGGGAGAAAGGTTACAAATGTCTTCAACGATCTCCATAGCAATCTTCTTTCTTGAAGAGGTTGATCCACAACTTCATAACGACTGAAGATCTTCCTTTCCTTCCTTCGAGGTTGTCGTCGACTACTCTAAAGGAAAGAGGGAATAGCTCTGGAACGATAGATCTGCACGAAGATCGAGTATCTCATGATCAACTCATTGGAGGAGTGTTAAAAACAACTCTTGAGCTAACAAACATGAAACACGTCAAGGTAACGGAGGAGACAGAAGAAGTTTGAAATTTTGGTAGGCAATTGCTCCACGCTTTACAAGAATAGGAAGAGACAAGGTAGTGAAGAGTTAAAATGCCTTTGTTACCATAACGAGACACTCTTAGAGAGGGTGACTCGTAGAAGCACAATTATATTGATTATCCAACGAGAGAAACTTTGGACTTCAAAATCATAGTCACTCTTTGGACAAGGATGATTGTTGCCTAAACAAAAGGTTGGGGCCTAGATGACTGGCGAATTCACACAACGTGCGAATTGATTGGAACTTCAGGTACAAACAACAGGAAGGGGAGGAGCACTAGCTAGTGAAGTGTCAATGATCAGCGGGGAGTGAAATTTCCCGAACGAAATTGTTGTCACCGGAGAAATGGTTTCGAGGGATTGACCGGGAGACATTTAGAAACTTTATTTGTAATGTTCTCCTTGATGTTCTAGACACCACTATTAGGCTATTGACCAGCCTTCAATAGGTCATCAAGTGAAGGTCAAACTTCGGAATTGAAAAGACATCATAAGGGCAACTTCTAGAATAAGTCGCACAAGATCCTTATGGAGAGTGGTTATTCTTGTTACTTCAAGAATCTTGGCATTAGGTCTTCCAACTAATTGTCTTAACCACGACATCAATCTTGCCAGATTTACAAAGAGACCTATGCCAAAAATCCTTGAGTAACACCAACCATCATTGCCGCTTGAGATTCAGCTTAGGTTAGGTGTAAAGATACTTTCGGACTTGGAATATTTGAATGTAAGATTTGCAACAGCTTACCACAAAGGTAAAGTCGCTAGATTCTCAAGGTAAGGACCACAATGCCAAGCTACAAAAGATCGAGCTAGATTGCGTAATACATGTGGTTGCGACTGCAAAGGAAATTGCGCGCACATGAACTTGCAATGTAACACAAGTGAGTCTTGATGAGGACATCAAAGAAGATTTTAAAGTTCTTAACCTACTTCTCTTTCTTGATCAAAACAGTCAGTGGCTTAGTGTGCATAGAGGAACGTTTCAAGGAATAGAGGTAACAACTTTCTATCTCAAGAATACTTCGCACATGCCTGATCGACTTGCAATGATTCCCGAGGAAAACAAAGGGAACTCGACTCAGATCCACGGCGACATCTTTCAGCAAGTGCACGTGAACCAGAGAAGGTCACTTCCAACATCCAGAACACATACTTCATGATGACACAAAGATGGTTCTCAAAAGTTTCCAACACTAGAGCCAAACGTCCAATATGAACCTCTTTAAACATGGAGGGATTAAGAATGTCATCGATGGGCTCAATAACAAACTTATCAAGATACTCCAATGAGGGACTCATATTCTATATGGACTCGGCGGAAATATTGGTCAGACCAAAGGACATGAAAGTATACTCAGATGAGACACCATGAGTATAAACATCATCTAGATAGTCCTTGGAACTGAGTTTGATTTGACGATAGCCCAAACTGAAATCAAATATGGGGAGGATAGCATATCCACAAAGGAGATACTTTTTGACTTCAACACAAACAACGCTAGGCATCCCTTTATGAAGGAACAAAGTTGGATAGAGCTTTTGTCTTTCAACTCTCCAAGTTGTTGATTAAGCTCAACCAACTAGTCCAGGATATTCAGTACGGTTTCTTGGAGAAATGAGTAGTTCACATAACTGACTTGCTCATGAACTCGATAACATGGTCATGTGGCAACATGGCGATACTTCTAGAAAGACATCCAGAATATCACGAACCACCGATATATCACTGAATTCGAGAGGGGATCTTGCTTTACAAAGCAAACGATATGGGTCTTGAGAGCTTTGGCATAAACCTAACTCTTTGACCGAAGATGTGCCAGAGTAAACGGACTTGGCAACACCATCAAACTTCGCTTAGTAATTGGCGAACCAATCCTGCTAAGAATGACACAAATGTCCTTGAATCTCGAAGCAATAACAATTGCTAAGAATCTTAGATGGCAACATCAATATGCACACCCCAACATTCCCAAGCACGGACAGCTCAGAGGAAGGTTGAGTAAAGACTTGCAAGAGAATCACTTCATCAATAAGGCCATGATACACAACACGACCTCATGATATTAAAGAGGGTGATACTCTAAGGTAGAGCAGAACAGAAGCTAACAAGGCCTCTTAATCTGCGGATTACAATATTTTGACCAAGTCTTAGAAACGGACGAGGTACTGGAGTTTGTTTCTCCTGACATACTGAAGTGGGATGTCTTGACAAACCACAAGAGTAATATGCATTGTAAAAAAACAATGCACATTTACAACTTGACTGTTAACTAGCAGACAAAGGTCGGAAAGCAACTAAAGAGGAAGAACACAATTAGGATCGAATTCCCGAGAGGTAGATGAACAAGTTAACACTCTTGAAAAACTCATGCTAAAAAGGGAGGTGTGGCAGAGTCACGGACATAGATGCGAGACTCACAAAGAGCACTCTTGTCGTGATCCATTTGGTTCAATGAAAGAACTTCTGCGATAGCTAGTGGAAGGGAAAGATCTTTATTGCCGCAGTTCAATCACGACAATAACCACAAGCTTGAAGGGTAGATTGATTTGAACTTAGCCATCCTGATGTAATGTTTGAACATTAACACCGAGTGTTTAATGGAATGGAATCCAAGCACAATCGGGGACCTTCGGTTCAAGTCCAAGGGTTAAAACCCGAGAATGAAGTAACTACTAGATGAGTGACACGGAGGACACTGCGAGGTAGCAATCACCGTGTAGCTTCTAGAAGACATGCATAGCTTCCGAAGTACCCAAGCAAATAAAAGGAGGCATACAAGGTGAAAGGAAACCTCGATGCCTAGAATAGAATAATGTGGAACCCACAAAATAGAAAGATCATGATGCAAGGAGATCTCTCTATTGAAACAAAACAAGGAGGAAGCACGAGAACACACACGACTGAAATTATGATGGAACGATAGCTAGCTCTCTCTGAAAGCAAGAGAAAGAAAGAAAACTCGAAACACACGCACACAGATTCTCTAGAGTCGTGCAAACTTAACAATAGGTCAACTGGTTAAGAAACGACCTGCCTTTCGGGCACCGAAGTTTGAAAGACTGAAGAGATAGAAAAAGTTCAAATCAACACAGGGTAAGGCACCTTAGAATTAGAGCGATACCAGATAAGGAGTAAAAAGAATCCTAATCAGATTTTCGCAAATACTTTTAGCTTTCAAATAATTTTTACAAACACTAGACTCAACATCGACCAGTAGAAAGGGTTTCCTACAGAGCGCATCGCTTCCGATACCAAAACCTGTGGCACCCTCGGGATCGTGGTTAGACAAATACCAGATCTTCATCCGACATAAGCCTAACCTAGAGCTCGAGAGACTACAAGTGAGAGAATCGGTAACACAACAAGTGACTCTACGACTCAAAGAAGTAATACAAGCTCATAACAGAGCAAAGAACCAAAGTATTACAAGAAGAGGTCACTGACCTGGCATACATCAATCAACGGAAGCAAAGTTATGCTATTAGACATAGCAAGATAGCAAAAGGTCTAAGAGGCCAGGAGCATAACGGCGACGTCCCAGCCCATAGATTCCAGTGCTGCCACCTGGGAACCCCAAGCTACTCGTCGATGTCGACTAGAAACCACCATCTGTTGGAGCAACTTCTTCTGAAACAAAAGCATGCAAAGCTGAGTACAGGGACTCAACAAGACTTAGTACAACCTTTTAGCAAAGCGGGTATGCGGGCTTTCTGTGGAGCTTCTTTTGCGTAAAGCCAGTTTTCCTTTGTAAGACAAAAGAGAGAAGAAACTCGACTACTCGTAACCTTTGAAAGGGGATAAGGGAGCGACATCTCTATCTCTATTGATCATCATATTGTATCTACCAAACTTCATCAGCTCGAACCACTATCCTCGGATCACCCCCTCAACACCCGAAGAAGGTATCCGTAAACACACATTGGTTGCCAAGTTTTACGATCAGGTTCAAGTTGTCTATGATCTCAGAATCCATTCCCAAGTCATCCGTAACCGTGGACACGGCTTTTCGAAAAGATTTAACCCTGCAGGGGTGCACAACTTTACCCACACGTGCCAACCGACTCTTAATGCCAAGCTATTAGCTCTCTTCCTTGGAAAGTCGCGAGAGGGTGGTCGACCACGACCTTTACCTTGCTCGTCGCCGAGACCATGAGTCACGCGCTAAGGATTGTTCCGCCGTAACGGGTCAAGTCCCGAAGTCGGTCCTTAACGATGTGAGGCGAGGTGGGTTTCCCGTGGACTCTAACCCCAGCCACCACGGCCACGCTTACCTACCCGTATGCTATGCACCTTTTCACAAACATTTTCGATGCATATGTCCAAATAACGCGCAAACTATGTGACTCATGGAATCTACTAGGCAAGTTAGTGAGTCGAGAGGGTACCATAATAGGGCCTCGCGTGGTTGTACGCTCAGTCTTGGTTCAAGAGGTGAGAACTCGGTTCCTAGGATCGGCGAAACGAAACAACCCACCACATCCCAATGTGGCCTCTCGTCCGAGCCTTTAATCATGTTTATCAACATCTCTATACTTACCACGTCAACCTGTCATGCTAGTTTCATTCATGGTATGGCTCCGAGTCCGAAGACCGGAGTAGCAGCAGTAACAAACTAAGCATGGCTAAGCATAAAGATATAAAGGCTCTAGCGATGCACACATGCCAAACCTAGTTATGCTAGGAGCAAGTGGATCAGGTATTTGAGGCTACAAGGGTGGAACATGCAATAGATAGGATAACTCTACCTATCGATAAAAGACGGTTGAATCGTATGCAATATGTAGGATCCAGAAGTAAAATCAGTTCGAAACCATATATGAACCAGGTTAGGGCTTGCCTTTGTCCCTGACAAACCAATGTGGATCTTCGATGCATGCTTGACTTGTTCGTCGGTGGACAATTATTGATCCTCGTGGTGGTTGATCTTCATCGTCTCGTACCCGTGCTCTATCGGTCGCGAAGAAGCAAATACCGGAAAGGTAAAAGAACAATCAACACATGGCATCGATGCAATGCGCAAACAATAATGATGACATGACATGTTTAAAGGTATTGAAATCATCCCTAAACATGAGAGGCAATTTAAATGGGTTTGGAATGCCCTAGGGTTAGCATTTCCATAAACCACATAAATAAAGAAAATGATTCATTTGTTCTTCTATTAGGAGCAGGGTTCAAAGTTGATTAACAATGCATGCTTTTGACACTAAAAGGTAGATCTCATTTTTCTGAAGATTTCAATATATTATACGTATTTTTCTGATTTAAAAAGAATTATTTGCGAATTTTACAATTTCAGTTATTTTCTGAAAACGGAAAACAGCTGATACGAAAATTAGTCTTTTAAATACTCTGAAATGTTCTGTGAGACTTTGTTAGGAAGTACTGAGTTTAGATGTTAGTACTGTAGCTATTAAACTGAACATGGGTACAACAACAAGCTTGAAACACCGGATGGTTTTCCTGGGATCGGATGGACTGAAACAGAACTAGGAGTCTGACCAATATCACCTTTCTGCTTCTTGCTGAAATTCGAATATGACACCTGGTTCAGTTTGGCAAGGTATTTGGACAACACAAAAGGGATTTTCAGACCACATAAACCTGACAGTAGTAGATGGATTCACAAGTATTCAGATTGGTTATTTGCTAGAAGGAATATGAGATTCAGAAACGTGTATGTAGAAGATAGAATTAACATCAGAATATCACTCAAGTAGAAAGAAGCTCCAGCCATTTAGAAGGATTCTTTTACCTAAGACGTTAGCAAACAGCAAGTATGGATGCTCCGTTGCTCTGTTCTACTTCAAACTGAAACTCTGTACTGCAACTTTCTCTCTCTAGCTGAAAGTTACAAGAGAGATTTCTAAGAATAAAAACCTTCCAGGCATCAGCTCATCTCACGGGAAAACAGGGGACGGATCTTAAACAAAGAAAACTAATTTCGCTGCCCTGTCATGCATACGGGCTGTACCTATTCTCAAGGATGCAGAAGAATAAAACGTAGATGGCAGGGTCTCTTCTTCTTCTCTCCTTCCTTGCCTCCCCCGACGGCAGCCTTGCTCTGCTCCAGCCATAGGTCCGGGTGTTAGTCTTCCAGGCGCTGGCCCATGTAGGTGGTTGCCATGGCTCCATCGGTGGTTCTTGGAAGGGTTGCTATTTGGGTCGGTTGTTGTAAGATGGGGAATGGATCAGGATGGCTGAGGTGATCTGCTACGTTGGGTAAAGAAGTACTAGCTGACCACGCCTCACCAAGACAAGATTAGATTGGTTTTCTCCCTCTCCATGGCTATTTTATTAGATTGTGGTACTGTAGCTTATATATATCGATCCAAAGACTGCTAGATATTTAGCTCTAGAAAATGAAGCTGGTTATAGATGTAGATTGCCTCTTCAATTTGATAAATTATATTTGAAAACTTTTTGAGGACATTTAAAACATGAAAGAAAATTGGCAATTTTTTACTCGATTCTAAATTTTCCTCAATGTATATTCTCGAGAGTTAAATAAAATAATGCATGCCATGCTCATGATGCACATTACAACTCCTGTTTAGGTTTAACTAAAATAGGGATGTTACAGAGGCCCCACAGAGCGGAAATATATGATTTTATAAAGATAAATAGACGACCCCACTGGTCATTGGCTGAGGCAGCCCCACAGAGCGGAAATATATGTCTTTTCCTGAAAAATAGACGACCCCACTGGTCATTGGCTGCGGCAACCCTATAGAGCGGCCCCATTTGTCATTGGCAGCACCGCCTATAAAATCATGAAATAAAACGGCCCACACGTCAGCGTTAGATGGATGGCTGCTCCGACGTGTCTCCTGACCCTACCCGTCAGCACGAGACGGTCAGGGAGGAGTTGCCCCTGTGCAGCCCCACCCGGTCAGACTAACGGTCAAGGCCTCTGACCTGACAGCTACCGGCCGTTCCAGCACTTGTGTGTGTTTCAAACTACAGGAGGGGAAAACTGAGGAAAAACTAAGGGGCTGGGGAAAACTGAGTACAACTAAGGACCTGAGGGCACGAAAATAAAAATCCTTTTTTTTATTTGTGTATGATTAGCTCTCTGGTCCATAATGTATTTCATCTCTGACTATTTCAAATAAGTTGTTTGGTGTTGGATACGAAAATATTTCATGACTATAGTGATGCAAATGGAAGCTTGTCTAGACTTTGGCATAGACTTTGGCATGTCATGTTGGATGTTATTCTTGCCATATGCTTAGTATTTATTGTTTTAGCATGACTTGTTTCAAATGGCTGAGAGTGCATAATGTGTCATTAAAAGAATGGGGAATTTTATTATTTGCCCCACTTTACCTGGTAACTCTACTATTTGCCCTCTTTTAGATTGTCCTCACTTTTTTGCCACACTTTACATTGCTAATTGATGTTTTGCCCTTCTGAAGAAATAGATAGAAACTCGAGACAAAACTGCCCCGCTGCACATCGGACTAGAATCAGAGGATCCCCTTTTCTCCCCCTGTTTAGAAACGGCAGGGAATTCCCTAGCTAGCTCCACACAGCTGCCGCTGGTGCCGCCGCTGCACCTTGGCCGCACCTCTCCTCAACCACCCATGCGCACATGAACGGAGCTCATGCAACCGGGAGACATCTCCATGACGGCGGCACTGTGTGGCGTCCTCCACGCCGGCCGCTCCCCTGCTTGACCAGGGGCAGGAGCTCGCAGCGCCGGCGGCGTCTAGTGGAGTTCGTCCGCTCGGGAACAGCCGCCATTGCTCGAGCAGGTCCGCGACTCTGCGCTGCTGCCACTGGCTGCTAGTACACACCGACGAGCTTCTGCTCCTATCCCATCTCTCTTGCCGATGGCACGGCCTCCATCACCTCGCTCGTGAGCCCGCCGTCCATGCCCTTCTCTACCCTGGCCTGAACTCGAGGGGCAGCATAGCTCGGTCCGGTGGAGGAGTAGCACGCGGGCGACGTCAGTGGGAATCCCTCCGCCAAGTGCTACTGTACCTGGAGGCCGATGTAAGGATTAACGTCGTCGCCCAGTCTGTTCGGATGGACTAGGTTACACAGGTATCGGGGCATTTTTGTCTTTTATGCGTGAGCCTGACCTCACAAGGGCAAAACATTTATTGGCAAAGTAAAGAGGGGCAAAAAAGTGAGGTCAAAGTAAAAGAGGGCAAATTGTAGAGTTATCAGGTAAAGTGGGGAAAATAATAAAATTCCGCTGAAAGAATCATGTGTTGTTCCTATCATAAAAGCATAGTATTGTGGTATTCTCCTTTGATGCTTTATTGGGTTAATTTGGCGCATGCTTATACCATGTTGTGACTATAACCAGTCAACTAAAGCCTCTATGGTCATTTAGTTTTTGATTTTTAATATCACTTTATGCTTTCATTGATAATGTTTTGTCTCTATGCATGATTATGGCAATTATTGCTCTCTTAGTTGGTCGCTTTCAGTCTTTTGCTAGCCTTCACCTGTACTGAGTATGAGCTCTACTCTTGCATCCAACCACAAAAAACCAAAGTTGCCAATTGTGTCCACCATATCTACCTATATGTGGTATTTCACCGCCACTCCAAAGGAAATTTCTTATGTGCTACCTTTAAACTTTTAAAAATAATCACCTATTTTGTGTAAATTATAGCTCATGGGAAAGTAGTCTAAAAACTATTGTGGCAAGTATTATGTCCTATGCATTTTTAGTTCTTATAAGTTGCTTGTTGTGTGATAACCATGTTGTCATGGGGAACACCATCAATATGCTTTTGTTGAATATCATGTGAACTGCTATGCATGCTCATCTTGTTTGAAGTAAGGGAGATTTACCATGAGTTGCAAAGATTTGAGTATGCCTATTGTTAGAGAGGAACATTGGGCCACCAACTAAAGCCATGTTCATATGGTGGAAGTTTCAGCTGGGCAAAAGTCCAAATATATGTTGTCCTTGCTTTCCCGGTATGGATGTCCAAAAAAGTTGAGATTCATCAAAATTGAGAAATCAAATACATTCATCTCCTAAGGATCTTTGTACAGGAGGCAAGGAGGTACCCCTTTGTGACACTTGGTTAAAACATATGTATGCGATGAAAATCCATGGAAGTCCAAGCTAATTAGGACAAGGTGTGAGCACTATTGGTATATTATGCATGAGGCAAGCAAACTTATAGGAAGTAATTATGCATAAGTCATATTGTTTATCACTACCGTTGACATAAGTAGCACCTCTCAAAATAAATATTTTCAACACTCCTATTTCTTTTGAAATAAAAAGATCTAGCACATGGGTAATCCCTGCTTCCCTCTGCGAAGGGTCTTTCTTTTACTTTCATGTTAAGTCTACACCTTCTACTTTATGCACCAATTAAGAGAGCATAGTTTTCATTCTTAGTGCAATGTGCATAGTCCCAAAATTATTATTGATTGATTCATGATTGTGCTATTGCTTCCTCTCAAATTATGTGTATCTAGTCACCCTCTGAACTTTGAAGGTGTCCTTGCATTTATGTTTTGCTATTCCATAAGGACATGTTGAGTACTACTTTATTATGTTTACTCTATGATCATAAACACACAGTTTCTTTCAATGCACTATTATTCATGATCCTTTGTTTGAGTTACTCTTCATGTTATAACATAGTTGCTAAGTTCAATTGAATCATATCTATCATGCATATGTTAGAGTACTTAGATCTGAGCTCACAATGCTTTACATGCTTGATCAAGATTGTGTTGGCTTCATGTCACCTCAAAAATTATTTTGTTATCACTTACCTACTCGACGGCGAGCAGGAGTTAAGCTTGGAAATGCTGATACGTCTCAAACGTATCTATAATTTTTGATGCTTCATGCTTGTTTTACACCAATTCTTATGTGTTTTGTTTACACTTCGTTGCACTTTTACATGATTTCCGGCACTAACCTATTAACAAGATGCCACAGTTCCACTTCCCTGTTTTCTGCTGTTTTTGTATTTCAGAGAAGTTGTACAGGAAATATTCTCAGAATTGGACAAAACAAAAGCCGAAGTCAATATTTTACCAAAAAGCGAAGATGAAGTCCGGAGGGGGACGAAGAGGCGCACCAGGGCGCCCACACCACCCCTAGGCGCGGCCTAGGGCTGGCCCGCGCCTAGGGTACATGTGGGGCCCACAAGCGCCCCACCGACCTGAATCCTCCGCCTATTTATACATCTTCTCGGGAAAACCCTGGACACGTGAGCATCCATCCACGAAAAGTTCCGTCGTGGCCACCATCGCCGAACCCATCTCAGGGAGGTTCTGAAGCTCTTCCTGGCACCCTGCCGGAGGGGGAAATCATCGCCGGAGGCATCTACATCGCCATGCCCGCCTCCGAAGTGATGCATGAGTAGTTCATCCATGTACTATGGCTCCATAGCAGTAGCTAGATGGTTGTCTTCTCCACTTTGTGCTTCATGTATCGATCTTGTGAGCTTCCCTACATGATCAAGATGATCTTTATGTAATACTCGATGTTTGGTTTGTTGGGATCCGATGAATGTTGAATACTATGTTAAGATTGATTATATATTCATGTCATATGTTATTTGTGATCTTGCATGCTCTCTGTTGCTTGTAGAAACTCTGGCCAAGTGGATACTTGTGACTCCAAGAGGGGGTATTTATGCTCGATAGTAGGTTCATGCCTCTAGTTTCCTAGGAGAGTGACTTTATAACTTCTAAGGTTGTAGATGTGATGTTGCTACTGGGGATAACCCAACAATGTTTTATCCGAGGGTAACTCTATTGTTTACTTTACACACATTGCTTAATGCGATGGTCTGTTGCTTGCAACTTTATACTGGAAGGGGTGCGGACGCTAACCTGAAGGTGGATTATTAGTCATAGGCGCAGTTGGATTACGGTATGTGTATTATGTTGTAATGCCCAATACCAAATTATCATAGTAATCATCTTGTCATGTATCGATCGATATTTTGTCAATTGTCCAGCTATAATTTGTTTACACAACATGCTATTTCTTTATGGAGAGACACCTCTAGTGAACTGTGGACCACGGTCCTATTTCCTTTAGTCATAAATTCAACTGCAATCCTGTTATATTTACTTTGTGCAAACATCTCCTTCCATTCGATACGTCTAATCCTTTGTGTTCAGCAAACCGGTGAGATTGACAACCTCACTGTAAGTTGGGGAAAAGTATTTGGGTTGTGTTGTGTGCAGGTTCCATGTTGTTGCTGACGCTGGTAGTGCGCCCTGCCACTAGTCAGCAGGCAACACCTTCAGAAGTCACGCCTTTCTCCTACTGGTCGA
The DNA here is from genome assembly GCF_022539505.1 of Lolium rigidum. Lineage (NCBI taxonomy): Eukaryota > Viridiplantae > Streptophyta > Magnoliopsida > Poales > Poaceae > Lolium > Lolium rigidum. The sequence continues at coordinate 226,715,542 of NC_061510.1, read as the reverse complement.
TTAAACCTTAGTTTTGTACTGAGGGAAAACTTGCTGTTGTGCTCTTCACACCTTCCTCTTGGGGTTCCCCAACAGTGTGTATGCGTACTACGAGTGCACGCCAGCACCCCTGACGTCAGTGCTGACGAACATGGTGTCATATCGACTCTTTAGACTAGGACTGTCAGTGGACCACTATCTGTAGGTCCAGTATAACTGTGCTTCCTCCATGTTGCGCTTAGTCGGGTTCTTACGTCCTCCGAAGCGCCCGGTTCATTTTGTAACTCCGTTACTTCCATGTGAAACTTTAAAACATATTTTTACTTTCCTTCCACATGTAGTGTTGAGATTATCCTTTCTCCATTGAACAGCCAATCTTCTTTGCCTTCCAGGTTAAAAGGTAAACCCTAGGTCTCACTTTTTATCCTTCTCACTCCGCCGCACCAAGCCGTCACTTCGCCATTGCTAGCGCACTCTGCTCCTTGCTCCACTTCGCGCCCTATCTCACCCTTCACCGCCATGGTTAGATCAAAGCGCGTCAAGAACACCACCGTCGGCACTGCCAGAGCTGGGCCGGTGGAAAAGAAGGTGTCCGGATGGGATAGATCAAAATTCAATCAAATAGAGCACCGGAAGCTAGAGAAACTAGGGCTGCTTACTAATAAGCAAAAGATGAGGACTCCTCGGGATGAAGCGACCCCTAATCCGCCTGAAGGATATCAGGTAATTTTCACTGATTTCCTCCTTCGCGGCCTCTCCATGCTTGTCCATGAGTTCCATCGGGGACTCCTTTTTGTTTATGGGATTCAGCTATACTAGCTGACTCACAATTCCATCCTCCACATCTCCATTTTCATCACCCTTTGCGAATGTTTCCTCGGTATCCACCCCTATTGGGGCTTGTGGAAAAGCATCTTCTACCTCCGGCGCAACAACTCAAGGGATGCCATCTATGACGCAGGTGATGTCTGCATCTGCGTTTGGCCTGAAGCCGAATATTTCGATCCGAAATTTGCCGATTCGGTCCAAGGCTGACGCAAGAAATGGCTCTAGGTGAAGGATGAAACAACTGGCGACCAGCGGTATGGCCTCGCTCCTTTTGACATGTCGCAGGAAATCCTAAGGCGTCAGTCTTGGGATGCCGAAGCTACTCCGAAGAAAATTGCAGCCACAGAACATCCGATGGAGCAAATTAAGAAGTTGCAGAATACCCGAGGAAAAGAGTTGTCGGGTGTGCAGACAATAGCACATTTCATGCGGATTCGTGTACAACCCTTCCAAGCTCGTGCGGGTCCTTTATGGCTTTACTCTGGCATTGGTGACGCTGCAAGGATATCCCAGGATCTTCCTATCGAAGATTTGGAGAAATTGGTCTGCCGCTCTACTTCACTTAGCAAGAAAGGTGAAGTGCCCGCATCTTGCCGCGTGAAGCCATTCAGTGGTGCACATGCCCTTCTAGGTGTAAGCTCCCTTCTCGAAAGTTTACTTACTTTTTCTTCCTAACATACCTTTCACAATTTTACTCGCAAACTTTTTATGTAGCAACACACATCGATCTTCTCCATTCCGCATGTTCCCAAAAATGGTGAAGTGCCCGAGCGGACAATTGTTGCCGATGATTCCCAGGAGGCTTCGCTTCACGAAAGTGAACCCGCGGAATCTGAAGAAAAAACTGCGGGTTCGCCGGCTCACAACTTTGGGTCGTCCTGAACGCACTCTCCTCCTGCTTCTGCAACTTCCCCAAATACAAGAAAAAAATAGATAGCCTGAGAAAGAGGACCCGAGTATTTCAAAACTGGCTAATACTGCATGAGAAGAGCCTTCCCGTGGGCAACCTCTAGCTCTTGACCCTTCGACACAGCTATTGGCTTCAGCTCGTAAGTTTGCTTCTCCTTTACCGCACCACTTTTACTTTTCTTCTTCATCTTTTTATCTCAACACTGCTCATTCTTATTGTAGGGATTCGTAGCATAGAAAACAAAAAAATCCTACCGCAAGGACGAATAACAAGCCAAGATCTAATCTAGTAGATGGTAGCAATGAGGTGAAGATCAACATACCTTCTAAGATCGCTAAGCGTTAACGAGATAAATCTCATGGTGGATGTATTCGATCACTTGCCGCTTTCGAAAGCACGTAGAAGATCTTGACGGTGCCACAATCGGGAAGCACCTCCGCACTCGGTCACACGTACGGTGTTGATGACGGCGTCCTTCTCCCTGTTCCAGTGGGCAGCGGATGTGGTAGATCCTCCTCGGAATGCTGCCAGCACGACGGCGTGGTGATGGTGGTGGTGGAGATCTCCGGCAGCACTTCGCCGTAAGCACCGCGGGAGAAATAGGAGGAGGGAGTAGCTAGGGTTTGGGAGAGGGCCGGGGTGCTTGGGGCACCGGCCTTGGTGCCCCTTGGGTGGTGCGGCCAAGTGTGTTACCCCCTCCTCTCTCCCTCTCTTTATATAGGTGGAACCCCCTAGGGTTACCCCAAAACCAATTTGAAGTCCAACTCCAAAAACTGCCATAATGGGGAAACCTAGGTGGATTGGGATTGCTCCCTTTCCTTCTACCTTGGCCAGCCAAGGTAGTGGAGTCCACCATGGACTCCACATTCCCTCTTGGTTGGCCGGCTATGTTTGGTGGAGTCCATTCGGGACTCCAGCTTCCATAGTGATTTATTCCAGAAGCTTCTAGAACATTCTAGTGCCTTCCATAAATGTACCGGATCATTTCCAAACTTGGAAAGTGACTTCCTATATATGAATCTTATTCTACGGACCATTCCAGAACTCCTCGTGATGTCCTGGATCCCATCCGAGACTCCGAACAATATTCGAACTCCATTCCATGTTTCATATCTACTTAAAACGACATCAAACCTTGAGTGTGTCACCCTACGGTTCGAGAACTATGCAGACATGATCGAGACTCTTCCCCGATCAATAACTAATAGCAGGAACTGGAGATCCATAATAGCTCCCACATATTCAGCGATGACTTCATAATCGAAACAACCATTTACATAAAATAACGATTAGCTTTTTCTCGCGATATTTTACTTATCCGAAGTTTGATCATCGGTATCTCCATACCTAGTTCAACCTCGCTACCGATAAGTACTCTTTACTCGTACCGTGATATGACATCCCTTGTGAGCTAGTCACATGCTTGCAAGCTAGTTGGATGTCATTCCACCGAGAGGGCCCAGAGTATAACTCTCCGTCATTTGAATGGACAAATCTCACTCTTGATCCACGTGCCTCAACCCTATACTTTCCAAACACTTAATGCCACTTTTATAACAACCCATTTACGAAGTAGTGTTTGGTGCCATCAAAGCATCCATCCATTGTAGGTGATTACCATGATCTAATGGTCGAAGGAATAGGTTACTATGTATCTTAAAGCTTGAAGCACAAAGAACTTAATGACTTGATCATCTGCTACGCTTACTATGGGTGTATGTCCATCACATCATTCACCTAATGATATGATCTTGTTATTAATAACATCAAATGTTCATGATAAGGAAACCATGATCATCTATTAATCAACAAGCTAGTTTAACAAGAGGCTTACTAGGGACTCCTTTATGTTTACAAACACAAGTATTCATGTTTCCGGTTAGTACAATTATAGCATGGGATGCAAACATTTCTCATGAACACTAAGATATAACAATAAACACTTTTATTATTGCCTCTTGGGCATATCTCCAACAGTCTTCCACTTGCACTAGAGTCAATAATCTAGTTTATATTTGTAAAGATCTAACACCTTGGCCTTCTGGTACTTATCATGTTTGCTTATGGGAGAGGTTTAGTCAATGAATCTGACATGCTCAGAAACGCATGTATTTTGCAATTCATTTGCGTCTCTACGCATCACTTAGTTTTTCAAATGAGTCAGCATTAATCGTATATGTTTGTTCTTCTGGTGGAACCTTAATTCCGCGGTCTGAAATATGTTACCAATATTGTCACATACAATATAGCTTCATAGTTTTGACACTATCGGAACTACACCAAGTTCTCAAAGAACTCCTCGACTCAAGCACCCTGGGTCATTGTCAAAACAATGAGATGTTATGCCTTCGTTAGTAGAATCCATCACAATATTTAGAACTCATCTAAATCTAGCATAGACTCTTTCTAGCCCATTGTGCTACCTTTTAATGAATGCATTAGACTAATTGAGATTGAAATTCATTTTTATATATTACCAAACTAATATCGGTGTAACACCTTACAACGATTTGTTTGTCATTACCCCATATAAAACTATATATTTATATCATCGGCTCTAACAAAGCACTCAGGGATATTCTTACTGTTGTCCAATGATCATCATATGAATTATTCGTATATATGCTCGTAACACCATAGAGCATAGGACATCTGATTGTCTACATGTTATTCGTGATCTAAAATCACTTCATGTGTTTTTACCAAGACTTTTTACTCATTGAGTGTCAAATACACTCAAGTCTTGTTTAAACCTCCACATGGAAAATAACACCTTCTTTACGTTTTCATATTGAACTACTTCAAGATTTATTCTATGTACTTTGACTTAAACTTATTATGTGCTTCAATCTATCTTAATAGATCTTGGCGTTAAATATGTTTAAGTCTATATCCTTTCATTGGAGTTAATTTTCAATGAAATATTTTAATCATATCAAGTTCATAATTACATGATTTCTAATCAACGATATGTCATATACATAACGCATTAAAATATGTCTTAGCGCTCCCACTTAATTTCTTCCAAATGCAAGCATCTTCATCGTTTCTGATGAAATCAAAAAACTTTTTGATTATTTCATCTGGTGAATATTCCAATCTGTGATACTCACTTCATCTAGTGAAGGTTGTATACCTTTGTAGTATTCTAAGGCCCTAGCAAAACTCTCAGCCGTATCTTGTATACACCTTTAATATACACTTTTGTTAAGAAATTTATTTTTCCATCCTACTAACATATCTCATAAAAGAAATATGTAGCGATTACTAGAACAATCCGCATAGACTATAAGCATCGCTGCTGAAGATCTAATCTTATCGCAATCAACTCTTTGAGCTTTGTCGTAAACAATCTTTTGACAAGTCGATCTTCTTCAAGGATAGTATATCCAAGTCTATTAATTTTATAGATCCATTTACTTTCAAAAAGTATTTATTCCTTCAAAAGGTTTAACAAGCTCCAAGCTTGATTTTAGATACTATCTTAGATTTCATGGCTCTTAGCCATTTTAACGGAGTGAGGGCCCATTTTAGCTTCTTTGTATGTAGTTGGTTTATCATTGTTCAACATCAATCCTTTGTCCACAAATCATTTATTAGATCATAAAGTAAACCATACGTACAAGGTTCAATAGGTATTTCGATCTCCATGACTATAACACTTTGTAGACATGGGAGCCATGATCATTGTGGTCGCTTCCAGAACCATTTTCGATGCTACGCTACTCTAATCATCATGCTCAGGTTTATCAACCTTATCAAGTTCATTGTCCTCCCACTCAAATACTTCGCTAGAAACAATTTCTTGGAAATAAGCAAGAAACATCGACAAACACTTTTGTCTTTGACTTCATAGTGGAAAGAATTCCCAATTTGTTCTTTGGTATAACCAACAAAGACATTCATTCGATTTTGGTTGTAAACTCGTTTACTTATGCTATGCATACAAAATTTTAGAAAGGACTATCAGGGTTTATACCCATGCCATAACTCATATGGTGTCATTTCAATGGATTATGATGACGCTCTATTTAGTGTAAAAGCGGTAGTCTCTAAAGCATAATCCACAAAATATAATGGTATTATTTTATTTTATCTCATGATTATTTCAACAAGGTTTGGATACGTCTTTCGAATACTCCATCATAAATATGGTGTTCCAAGAAACGTGAGTTGTGGAACAATTTCGTAACTCTCTTAGATGTTCGCTAAAACTCGTAATTGAAATATTTCCACCATGATGCAATCATAGATACTTTACTTTTCTATTACGATGATTTCCACTTCATGCTGAAATTTATTTGAATCTATTCAAAATTTTCAAACTTCTTCCTCATTGAATAAATATATCCATATATATACACTCAATTCATTGTTGGAAGTTTTCATGAAGTAGAAGAATCTTCCGCACACAACTATGCCCAATTTACCACATACATCATCATGTATGTTTCCACTAAGTTAGTTTCCCGTTCAACTCTTGGCCTATGAACGGTATTTCAGTCATTTTCTTTAGAAAAGATTTGCAAGTGCCAAACGATTCAAAAATCGAATTTCTCCAAAAATCCATCTGCACAGAGTTTCTTCATGTGTTCCTTTCTAACATGACCTAAATGGCGGTTCCACAAATAAGTGGAATTCAAATCATTTGCCTCATGGCATTTTAGCGTCGGTGTTATGCTTGTGTGTTTCACCATTAATATTTATAATAACTTATCCATCGTACATGGAGTACTGTCATAATTTGAACAACTAATTGTTTTCATTTGACCAGAGAAAAATAAAAATTATTAAGTTCTTTATTATAAATATCAAGGGCTAGGTAGAATGCCAACGATGAACATAATAACACTTTATTTTGTTCCAGACGTGCATTATTACCACGTTCCTTGTCAGTCACTTAGGCCATTGTTTTCTTGTATTGCGTTGTGTTGTATGACATCTCATACCAACCAATATGGTACAAATACCCAAGAATTCCATTGTGTGAACAATCAAACAATACATTCATAACATGTATATCATCTATGTACACCTGAGCTAGACTTTCTAGTCTTTTCTTTCTTTCTGCCAAAATCTTTTTATAGTTTCTCTTTCGACTTTCCTCATATTTCAGAAAACACTTCGACATTAATAACTTCTAGGATTGTTTGGTAAAACAACAATAACCTTGAGGTTCGCACTTTGAAGTTGATCATCACATGACGAGTGTTCCAGATTTTACTATTAGTAAATTTTTAATGTGATGAACAATTTCACTCATAATTTTATCCATCAAATCATGACAACTTCATGATAAAGCTACTATGGCTCATATGGATATGTGAATATCATTAGTGCCCAACTATTTGGAGGATCGGGACGCCTAGCGTCTTCAACCTGCGTACATTCCCATAAGACTTATGAGTTTATGTAGTCTCACTAAGTTATATTCTACTATTATCTTTTAATAAGGTCTTAGATATCACATATATCACACACACCTTACTTATTTCTAAAAAAACAAACTTTTCAGCTCCTGACTTTTCAAACGGTTTTGAACATCAAGTTTCACGGAGACAAGGTAATTTTAGATACTAATTGAAACCATTGCTTTTTGAATCAGCAATTTGAGGATTAACAATAGTTTGCAATAGGACAATTATTTCTTGATTCTTTAACGATTACACGAACAAAATCCCTCACGTTTCCTTAGTGATTACATGAACCAAATCCACTACACCAAGTCCGATCATCACGAGAGATGATGTAGCTTCAATGGTGAACATCGACATGTTCATCATATCATCTATATGATTCATTCTTAACCTTTCGGTTTGCCGTGTTCCGATGCTATGTCTGTACATCCTAGGCTCGTCAAGTTAAACCTTAGTTTCCGCATGTGCAAATATGGCTTGCACCCATTGTATCCACACGTTGAGTCTATCACACCCGATCATCACATGATGCTTCGAAACAATGAGTCTAAGCAACGTTGCTAACTAAGGACGAACAATTTACTATCTTGATTTTTAGTGAGAGGGAACATCTTATAATCCTACCGTCGCGATCTAAGCAATACAATATGCATAAAAAGGATTAACATCACATGCAATCCATAATGTGATATGATGGCCCTTTTATCTCGTGCCTTTGATCTTCATCTCCAAAGCACGGGCATGATCTCCATCATCGTCGGCGGGGCGTCAAGGTCCATGGCGCCGTCTTCATGGTTGTCCACCACGTGTAGCAACTATTACAACTACTTTGAAATAAAACTTACTACATGAAATATAAAGACTACCATAAGGCTCCTGCCGGTTGGCACAATACAATAAGGATCATCTCATACATCAAATATATTCATAATCACATCACGGCCATATCACATCACCAAACCCTACAAAACAAGTTCGACACCTCTAATTTGGTTTGCATATTTTACGTGGTTTAGGGTTTTCGAGTAAGATCTGATCTACCTACGAACATGAACCAGAACGCTGATACAAGTGTTGTTAATTGAAAATTGTAAATTGAATCTTAACTATGGTGAGAGAAACTCACACCCCCAAAGCCACTTATGCAATACAAGTTGCATGTCAAGCGTGGAGCAAGTATCATGAACGTGGTCATGTAAGGTTAGCCCGGGCCGCTTCATCCCATCATCCTGCGAGATGCAAAGTACACGATAAACAAGAGACAACAAAAGTATCAACGCCCACAAAACCATTATGTTCTACTCGTGCAACCAATCTATGCATAGACACGGCTCTGATACCACTTTAGGGATTCGTAGCATAGAAAAAAATCCTACTGCAAGAACGAATAACAAGCCAAGATCTAATCTAGTAGATGGTAGAAACGAGGTGAAGACCAACATACCCTCGAAGATTACTACGCGTTAACGAGATAAATCTTGTGGTGGATGTAGTCGATCACTTGTCGCTTTCAAAAGCGCGTAGAAGATCTTGACGGTGCCGCAATCGGGCAGCACCTCCGCACTCGGTCACACGTACGGTGTTAATAAGGACGTCCTTATACCCGTTCCAGTGGGCAGCGGATGTAGTAGATCCTCCTCGGAATCCCGCCAACACGACGTCGTGGTGATGGTGGTGGTGCAGATCTCCGGCAGTGCTTCGCCGTAAGCACCACGGGAGAAATAGGAGGAGGGAGTAGCTAGGGTTTGGGAGAGGGGGTGCTTGGGAAGCCGGCCTTGGTGCCCCTTGGGTGGTGCGGCCAAGTGTGTTACCCCCTCCTCTCTCCCTCTCTTTATATAGGTGTAACCCCCTAAGGTTGCTCCAAAACCAATTTCAAGTCCAACTCCAAAAACTGCCATAATAGGGAAACCTAGGTGGATTGGGATTGCTCCCTTTCATTGTACCTTGGCCGGCCAAGGTGGTGGAGTCCACCATGGACTCCACCTTCCCTCTTGGTTGGTCGGATAGGCTTGGTGGAGTCCATCCGGGACTCCACCTTCCATAGTGATTTATTCCAGAAGCTTCTAGAAAATTCTAGTTCCTTCCATAAATGCACTGGATCATTTCCAAACTTGGAAAGTGACTTCCTATATATGAATCTTATTCTCCGGACCATTCCGGAACTCCTCGTGATGTCCTGGGACCCATCCGAGACTTCGAACAATATTCGAACTCCATTCCATATTCCATATCTACTTAAAACGACATCAAACTTAAGTGTGTCATCCTACGGTTCGAGAACTATGCGGACATGATCGAGACTCTTCTTTGATAAATAACTAGTAGTGGGACCTGGAGATCCATAATAGATCCCACATATTCAATGATGAGTTCGTGATCGAAAGAACCATTTACATAAAATAACGATTCTCTTTGTCTCGCGATATTTTACTAATCCGAAGTTTGATCATCGGTATCTCCATACCTAGTTCAACCTCGTTACCGATAAGTACTCTTTACTCGTACCGTGATATGATATCCCTTGTGAGCCAGTCATATGCTTGCAAGCTAGTTGGATGTAATTCCACGGAGAGGGCCCACAGTATATCTATCCATCATTTGGATGGACAAATCCTCTTGATCCACGTGCGTCAACCCTATACTTTCCGAACACTTAATGCCATCTTTATAACAACCCATTTACGAAGTAGTGTTTGGTGTCACCAAAGCATCCATCAGGTGTAGGTGATTAACATGATCTCATGGTCGAAGGATTAAGTTACTTTGTATCTTAAAGCTTGAGGCACAACGAACTTAATGACTTGATCATATGATACACTTACTATGGATGTATGTCCATCACATCATTCACCTAATGATATGATGTAGTTATTAATAACATCCAATGTTCATGATCAGGAAATCGTGATCATCTATTAATCAACAAGCTAGTTTGACAAGAGGCTTACTAGGGACTCCTTTATGTTTACAAAACACACAAGTTTTAATGTTTCCGGTTAATTATAACATGGGATGTAAAAATTTATCATGAACACTAAGATATAACAATAAACACTTTTATTATTGTCTCTTGGGCATATCTCCAACACTTATTTCAGGGTCGACGAGGTGCACTCGGAAAATAATGCTTCTGGAGAAGAAAAACAAGTGCATCACAAACATTGGTTGTCTCCGAGGACCCGAAAATCACTCCTGAAGCCACGGATCCGGCGATGAGCCCCCGGGCGTTAAAAAGGAATAAACCAAAAATGAATAACGCTGGCAAAGGGATAGTTATCGCTGGAAATCCATCGACTCCCCATCTGGATGATGTGAGTTTGCTTCTCTTGCTCTTTGCTTCCTTCCTGTTCCACAATTACCATCTTATACTTCATCCCTCTTATGCCTCTCGACTATTTGTAGCCTATAACAAAGGAGATGCTCGACATTGCTGCTTGCTTTATTGGGTTCCGCGATGAAGCTAACACCTTGAGAGGTGAGTTTCGTGCATTTTGTTTTGACAGCCCTTTACTGATTGATGTGATGGAAATATTTATCTTTTTTCAGATTCTCTACGCGTCGCGCAGGAGCACGCCAAGGAGCTCGAAAGGAAACTCGAGGCTAGCGAATAAGCTCACAGAGATGCCGAAGCAAAAGCAGCAAGTGCTAATGAGGCGCAAGTTAGGCTTGATGCCGCAGAGCTGGCCTTGAGAGAGAAAACTGAGCAGACTGCCCATCAAGAAGCCAACATAATTAAGCGGCTCGACAAACAATCTGATAGATTCTCGAGTACCGTTATCTATACCTTTCCTCTGCACATTTTTGTTTTTGTTGATGCCATACCTGTACTGAACAATTACCCTCCTTTCAGCAGAGCGTATTGGTAAGATGTACACTAAGAACTAGGAGCAAGAAGAAGATGAGATCCTGGACTCTCTCACGACGCTAGAGATGAACTACCTCCTTGCGCGGCACTACTTGAAAGAAGGTTGGCGTGCGTTCGAACATTTGTTCCCGCACTTCTTCCCGAAGGATCTTGCGGCGGACAAATTTGAACCTCTCGCCAAGTGCTTCACGTGCAAGTACGACCTTGTTTTGGCGCATCGCCAAACTGCTTTGAAAATTGGTGTTGAAGGCACCATTGCACTGGCGATAGCCAGTGACGAAAAGGTTTATTGGGCGAAAGTGGCGACTGTTCGAGGCCTGGCCACAGAAAAGTGGACTGGTCTCCTGAAGAGCGTGAAGGTCTTCTCGAAGAAACCGATCGCCCTCATCGACCCGAAGGCTTCCTCCTCTGCCAGTACTACTTATACTGAGATCAAGTAGATAACTTTGTACTTTCTCTTCTGTAGAAGTTTGTCCATTTGTTCTTTTTAACTATTTTGTAAGAAAATTTATCGGCTGCGGCCTTTTGGACCTTCCCTTTGTAATATATCAAATGAAAAAATCAGCTTGCCGAGAAATTAATGTCGAACGTTTTACACTTTTTTCAGTTATTTTTTTATGACTACGTTGAAACTGGATGTCTCGATACTTCTCGCGTGCACCGAGATCAACAGAAACTTCTGAGGCTGCTAACTCAAACGCACCAGTGGTGCCTAACTTGATAAACATGGAAATGGAAGATCTGTGGCAAAAACTGCTGTTACTGAAGAGACAAGTTGTGGCTGCCCTGGATCAAGCGAAGAAATTTTCTGAATGTGAACAAGCTGCTCTCAAGCGCAAGAATCTACCAATTTGGAGCAAGCTGCTACTTTCAAGGCCACACGTGCGAAAGTTGCATGGCTGAGCTTATGACTGCTGCAAGTCAATACATAGCTAGTACACGTCTTTTCCAAATTATCTGAGTAGAAAAATCATATCTGACAGTTATTTGTTATATTGCTTTCCTTTTCGCACAGGGTTCTTCTTTGGATGCTGCTGCCGAAGAAAAAAGAGTAAACCTATGGGTCGGAGTTCACATGCGGCTTGCAGCTGCCGCCAATGTTGATTTTTGGGCGGACAAAACACACTGCGCGATTCTCCAATTCAAGACCGCGCCACTCAAGCACGTGAATTTATAGACTTTTGCCGCAGTTCGCTAGGTATGGTATACAATGTCATGTTTCCACGCAATCCGCAGCCTGACGTGGGCACTACCCTTCGGGTAACCCACATTACCATATCTTGTATTGACTAAATTGGAGGCCCATGAAGACACTTAAAGGCGAGATGGGCCACTAGGACGGCGCACCAGAAGGTTCCTTGACGGGCAAGACAAGGAAGCGATCGAACAAGAAAAGATCGGATCTAAAATTACTGTAAACCTAGTCGTACTCGGTGAGACCTCTTGAGACCTAGCCTCCTATATAAAGGCCAGGAGAGGGGCTACCGAGGGACACAATCAATCTTAGCAATCTTAGCCAGAAGAAGCTTAGAGCTAGGTCACCTTAGCAATAGCCATCTCGACGAGATCTCAGCCGAACTATTCGGCACCCCATTGTAACCCATTATCATCATAATCAAGAACAGACAGGCAGGACGTAAGGGTTTTACCTCATCGAGGGCCCCGAACCTTGGTAAATCGCTCTCCCCGCTTGTCTGTGAACCGATATCTCGTGTCAGCTTGCAGGATTCCATCAACCCTAAGTCCCTATCGGAGGGCATTGGCGAGGAGTACCCTCGACAATTGGCACCGTCCGTGGGATACCTGTCGGCACAAGGCAAGTCATCGGCAGTACCAGTCACGTCCGCGGCGTTCTTACTCAAATCACCGACACCAGCAGAGTCAACAGATCCGATCCGCTGCGGGTCCTTCGAGTTCGTGCCACGCCGCGAAGTACTTCACCCAAACTCTATGGCATCATCTCATGACACGGAGGCTGTTTTCGGCGGCGTCCACTTCGTCATCGACTCCGGAGGTTTCCTTCGCCTCCCTAAGGCTGGCGTGTCCGACTCAAAGGCCGCACCTCCGGAGGGTGCCCATTCAGCGACAACTCTAAAAATTTCACCCAGAAGCATACAAGGGAGCGACCGAGGGAATCTCGACACCACGGCTGGACAAAGGAAGAGACGAAGAAGCTCACATCGTGAGGAGGAAGGCAGAACAGCAGTTCATCCTCGACAGTTCGAGCAAAGATGCCACGACACATCGGCAATCAGGGGCCGCACCCGTTCTCCGTATCTTTCGCCTACAGAGCAACGCGAGGCGCCATGTTACCTCCACTTATACTTTGATCCAAAGGATGGTCGGGAGAAGTCCAGTCATTTGTTGAGGAACTGCCGACACTTCCTAGAGATTCGACAGTTCTGTGATGACCTTAGAGCCGAAGCTATGTCAAGAGTTCGCATGATGGAGGAGAAGGCAAGGTCCTACGACCATTTGATAGAACCATATGTACCAGAACCATACGAGCCTATGGAAAAAGGTGACTATGAACCAGCCGAAGTATTCCCAGCACTACGTGGACAAATAAGCATGATCCATAAAACCAGCTTTTCGAAGAGAGAAGTCAAGAAGTTCTCCCGAGAAGTAAAATATGCGGAAGTCGCCATGGTCGATACGCCGGATTTCATCGACTGGTCAGAACAAAGCATCACCTTCAGCAGGGCAGATCACCCGAAAGCTGTTCCAAGGCCCGGTCACGCGGCCCTTGTCCTTGAAGCGCAGATGGGAGGGTACAGTATGGGCAAAGTATTCATGGACGGAGGAAGCGGCTTGAACCTGCTATTCGCCAGCACAATGAGAGCAATGGGTTTAACAGTCGACATGCTAAAAGAATCTGACACAGGGTTCCACGGCATTATACCGACTCGACCCGCTTACTCGCTAGGCAAAACATCATTGGACGTAGTCTTCGGCACGCCCAATAATTTCAGGAAAGAAAAGATCGAGTTCGAGGTAGTCGACTGGGAATCTCAGTACCACGCCATCCTCGGCAGACCTGCGTTTGCTAAATTCATGGCCGTGCCTCATTATGCATACCTAAAACTGAAGATGCCAGGCAACAACGGAACCCCAATAACCGTTCACGGCAGCTTCGCTCGATCAGACAACTGCGACAGGGAATTCCAGAAGATCGCTTCGAAGTTTGGAGCCAAAGAAGAACTCAACGCGATCGATACCATCACAGACCACACGCAACCTCCAGCCGACAATCGAAACGTAAGATCCGATGAGTTTGATGCTGCAAAGGAAACTAAGAAGCTGCAGGTGCATCCTACTGATCCGAAGAAGACGGTCAATACTTCGGCTGACCTTACTGACGCATAGGAAAGCGCGCTCATCGAGTTCCTCCGTGAGCGCTGGGAGATATTTGCATGGGAACCATCCGACATGCAAGGTATCCCTAGGGAACTCGCTGAGCACGCCCTAAATGTTGACCCGACAGCTAAACCAGTGCAGCAATCAATGAGACGATTTTCTGAACCGAAGAGAAGAGCAATTGGCGAAGAAGTTAGTCGGCTCCGCAAGGCAGGATTTATTCGGGAGCTTAAGGAATCTGAGTGGGTGGCCAATCCCGTCATGGTGCCGAAAAAGGACACGACCGCCCTCCGCATGTGCATCGATTACACCAGCCTTAACGAACATTGCCCAAAAGATCATTTCCCATTGCCTCGGATAGACCAGATAGTCGACTCCACGGCCAGGTGCGACCGTCTCTCTTTCCTCGATGCATACTCCGGGTATAATCAGATCAAGCTGAAGAAGGAAGACCAGGAGCTAACCGCGTTCATCACCCCGCACGGTGTTTTCTGTTACAACGTCATGACCTTCGGGTTGAAAAATGCAGGAGCTACTTACCAACGTTGCATGCAAGCTTGCCTTGCGGAGCAGATTGGGAGAAATATTGAAGTTTACATCGACGATATCGTGGTGAAAACGAAGCACGCAGCCACACTCATCGATGACTTACGGGAAACTTTCGACAATCTGGACAGATACAAAATCAAGTTGAATCCCAGAAAATGCTTCTTCGGAGTGCCGGGAGGACAAGTACTTGGGTACTTCATATCAGCCAGAGGAATCGAAGCCAATCCCTCAAAGATCAAAGCTATTCTTGACATGGAGCCGCCAAAGAATCTGCACCAAGTGCAGCGGTTAGCGAGCCGGCTAGCAGCACTCAGCAGGTTCATTGCAAAGCTAGGGGAGAAAGCTTTGCCCTTCTACAACCCGATGAAAAAGTCGGAAAAATTCGAGTGGACAAAGGAGGCACAGGAATCTTTCGACAACTTGAAGAAAATCTTATCGACCTCCCCAGTGCTCGTGACTCCGCGCGAGAAGGAGACGTTGCTCATGTACATAGCTGCAACAACACAAGTCTTCAGCAGCGTTTTAGTCGTCGAACGAGAGGAAGCAGGGAGAGTTCATGGTGTGCAGCAGCACATTTATTACCTCAGTGAGGTGCTCACTCCTGCAAGGCAGAGGTATCCCCATCACCGGAGCCGGCGTACGCGATGTGGCGGTCGGCTCGCAAGTTGCGGCACTACTTCACGGAGCACCGATTAAAGTTGTAAGCGAAGCACCCCTGAAGAGCATAATGACCAATCCGGAAGCCACGGGTCGAGTATCCCAATGGGCTATCGAACTAGCGCCACATGACATAACTGACGTTAATCGAACGGCGATAAAATCCCAAATCCTCCCAGATTTCGTGGCAGATTGGATCCAATCACAGACGCCGGTAGTACCCGATATGTCAGGATCATGGATAATGTACTTCGACGGGTCAAAACGGAGTACGGGTGCAGGAGCAGGAGTGGTGCTGATATCACCGCAGGGAGATAAGATGAAGTACATACTGCGTATGAATTTCTCTCTGCCGACAAACAATGAAGCAGAGTACGAAGCGCTGTTGCACGGAATGAAAATGGCAAAGGCGTGTGGTGCTACTCGTCTGGAGATCTACGGAGACTCAAACTTGGTGGTGCAGCAGTCGATGAACCTATGCGACGCAGTTAGCGACAACATGATCGCCTATCAGCGGCTGTATCGGAATATGGAAGCTAAATTCGAAGGATGCGAGCTCAAACATATCGGCAGAGCCAGTAATGAGGAAGCCGACACTTTAGCAAACATCGGGTCCACATTCTCTCCCATCCCAGACGGAGTGTTTTACGAAGTGATCACTCAACGATCGATAAAAGAAAAGACGTCGGCACCTCCAAAGTCATCGGCTGATGAATTAGAGGCAAGCTCAAAGCAAACTCCTTCGGCTGAAGAATCTCCAGCTCCTCCTGCCGAACAAGTCCTCCTCCTCGATCCACTATGGACCAAACCGTTCCTAGCGTATCTAACAAAGCAAGAGCTGCTAGAGGACTCCGTGGAAGCTAGGCGAATCGTCAGACGCTCAAAGGCCTTCACCGTGATAAATGGTGAGCTTTACAAGCGTAGCATCTCAGGGATCTTCCAAAGGTGCATCGCCATTGACGATGGAAAAGCACTGTTGCGCGAGATACACGAAGGAACCTGCGGACATCACGCAGGGAGCAGGGCCCTTGTGGCAAAAGCCTTTAGGGCAGGATTTTATCGGCCAACGGCAGACGTCGGATGCTAGGGATCTAGTCATGAAGTGCGATCCCCGCCAACGTTTTTCACCAAAACCACACGCTCCCGCAACGGACCTAATGACAATACCCTTGGCATGGCCTTTCGCTCAATGGGGACTCGATCAAGTTGGGCCGCTGCCAAGATCATCACCCGGAGGACACACGTACTTGTTGGTTGCAGTCGACAAATTCACTAAGTGGATCGAGGCAGTACCTGTGCGAAACCAAAAAGCTGAAACAGCGGTTCAATTCTTCAAGGGAATAACTTGTCGATTCGGTATGCCTCACAGCATCGTCACAGACAACGGCTCCAATTTTGATTTCGAGGAGTTCAGGAAATTTTGTGATGATGGAGGAATTAAATTGAAATTCGCATCAGTCTCTCACCCCCAGACCAACGGCCAGGTGGAAAGGATCAATGGCCTAATAGGAGATGGCCTCAAGAAACGCCTTAAAGGCGCAGCCGGAGCCTGGGTCGAAGAGTTACATCCGTACTTCGGAGTTTGCGTACTACACCCAACGGATCGACTCAATATACTCCATTCTTCTTGGTGCACGGAGCCGAAGCAGTCTTACCAGCCGACGTCGGATTTGAAGCGCCTCGAGTGACAAGCATACACGAGTCCTCCTCCAACATCGCACTACAAGATGCTCGTCGATCTCCTTGATGAAGCACGAGATATCGCCTTGGCAAGAACAACGGTGTACCAGCAAGCGCCGAGAAACTACCACAGCTCGACGAATACGCAAGTCGAAGTTTCAATGTTGGGGATATGGTACTCGCGGCTGAAGCAAAAAGACCCTTGAAGCTAGAATCCCCATGGGAAGGACCATACATCATCACCGAAGTGATACCAGGAGGAGCCTATCGGCTCAAAAATCCAGATTCAGGGAAAGACGTCGAGAATCCGTGGAACATCGCGCAGTTGCGACGGTTCTATACATAGGACATGACTGTTTTGTCAACGGCCTATAAGGTTGCTTTTACATTATGAATAAAGATCTAATCAGATTGTCTCTCTTTTTTCTTGCTTCAGGCTTCGGCATCCGAACATAACGTTTGGAGCCCCTACCATCGGCTCTAACTCCCATCGGGAGCTCAGGCCCAAAAGCAATATGCTTACACGATGTCATTAATTAAATACTCTCGCCGAGAGCTAAGATTAATGACACGGAAAAACAACCAATCCAAGCCTCGAAAAATACGCGAGCGCTGCAGTCGATGGTTACATTATCACAAGATAAGGCTCAAACCGGTGCACCGGGTGACGAAGCCAAGCTCTCGAATAAACTACATATCGACTTCGCAATAACATTGCATAAAATTCAACGAAGTCGTCGAGAAAGCAGGTTGAATTGATCACTCAGCCGCACTCGACAATAAAATATCAATCCAACTAACATAGCGTGCAGCGTACGCAGTAAACAATCTTATGCAGATACAAGGTTATTATATTTATAATCGGGTTCCCCGGTCCCAGTGGGCCTTCGGTTCCTTTTCAAGGCATGATTCCATCCGAGAAACGACGGTGTAAGCGGGACCTCTAGCAACATTATAGTACTCGGCCTAAATCTCTTTCAGCATTTGCTACGGCTCCCAAGTCTAGAGTTGGATGGCATGCCAATATTGAAGCAAAGGCAAGCCCAAGCACCAGCCAGAAGCTCTTTCCGCACCAGCTGTCGAATCCTCTCGGGGGACTTGAATCGGGTGAACAAGCCAGACAAGGTTCCGGGTGCTTGGTCCAGAGGAAACAAGGTGTTCCAAACCATCGTGAGATGAGCATAGTACTTATCAAAATAGTAATGCGCCTTCATCACCCGGTACTTAAACTTCGCCATAACGACAGCCTTAGGACGATGCAGCCATAAACCATGCGTCGGATGGGCAACATCAGTCATCGCCTCAACCTCTTCATGAATCTTCCTGTCCTCTTCAGCTGCATCCGAAGATACGACTGGAAAAGGGACGGATGTTAGATAAAAGAACATTCAAGCTATGCCAAAAATTGGAAGATAGGCTAATACTTACAGCCCAAGCTTTCGGTAGCAACATGAAGACCATCGAGAGCATATTGCTCGACAGCAGTCGCTATCTCTCCCTTTTTCTTCACCAAGGCTGCCATCGCACGAAGAGAAGTAATGTCTTTATTTAGTCAAGACACCTGATCACGTAAGCGACGAACAAGGCCTGACTCATCATTACTCGAAGAATTCGGAGAAAGCTCGGCACGGGAAGAAGATGAAGGAATCTGCAGTACAGTCTCCAGTTCAGACCAAGCATTAATATAAAAACTCCCATCGGGAGCGTTCAGCATGCATTTTACAGACAAAAGGATGTTTGAATTGGCAACAGAGCCGAATTTTAATTAAGCTACTTCAAGATACGGATGATCTTATTTACAACAAGTCAAATAACAGTTCAAGGATTCGCCGACGATGAGCCAGGGCGGACTCAGAACAGGCTCGGCTCGCGCTTCATCCACCGGCCTTCGAAGGCGGTTGGCGCAAGTTATCGCCGATCTTTTGAAAGGCTCAAGGTCGACCGGATGGTTTTCATCATCAACGAGCGAGTGCCTTAGAAAACTCCTCCAATTCTGACCCCATCCCATGGCCCATAAGCAATTGAAAAGTAAGAACCGCCCCAATCACGCGGCTACGGCGTTTAAGTACCTCCACGGGCTCGGAAGGATCAACAAGGAAACCATCCGCCAACTCGTCGAGAGTCTTGTCCTGCTTCATCTTCGGGAAGATCATCGAGTATAGCCTCGACAATGCTCCCTTGGTCTTTTGCAGTAGTCCAAGGACCTGGACATTAGACTCAGCAGCAAGTGACAAGGCATCGACTGTGGAGTCCACTCGAAGCCGATGACGACGGCCGACGCTTATATTGGCGGCCTCTGAAAGAAAGATATATCAGTAACCAATAAAGAATCACCAATAAAAAAGCGGGATACCGTGGGTTTTCACCTAATAAATCCTTGACGGATTCGCGGAGGACGCCTTCCTTCTTATCGACTGCAATCGCTGCCGCTCGCCTGGCTTCTTGTTCGTCCTTCATCTGTTGCTTCAGCTTCGACAGCTCTTTCTTCAGCAAGGCATTTTCGTTCTTGACGTCGGAAGCAAACCTGTTGGCTTCTAACACCTGATCAGCCGAGGTCTTGACGCTCTTCTGGAGCTGGGCGTTTTCAGCCTCTAGTCGGGTAAATTGCTCAGCAAAATCTGCCACAGCGTTGACTGTGGCATAAATCGGCTGCGACAAGGAAGAAGGGAGAATCAGAAGATAAAAAGAGAAATTTAGCAAAACAAGGCAACATAAAAACTTACGTGGTCACGAGAAGCCAACGAAGCAGGAGGATCACCGGGAGGAATAACCTTCGACACCGGAATTTTCTCTACAGCCGCCCTGGTAGGAGGCGTTGACTTGGCGGGAGAAGGGTCTGACTCCTTAGTCGATGCTGCTCTCTTGGAAGCGAGCTTAGCCCTCTTCGCGAGAGGAACATCGTCATCATCAGAGCTACTTAAGTACAGTGCACAGTTAGCATGCAGGATGACAGGAAATAAACTAACGAGAAGAAGAGTACAGATGCTCACAGATCCAGATCATCTTCGTCCACAATGAAACTTGTTGAACTCTTCTTAGCAGGAGGAGGCGAATCAGCTTCATCGGCATCATTATCTCCTCCTCTAGGACTTGATTCAGCCGATGTGATAAGATCGTCATGTACCTGCTTACGACGCCTGCTCCTGAGAAAGGCGTCATCTTCGGCAGCTTCCTCCTCTTGGATGTCGCTGTCCTCAAGAACGTGCTGAACATCCTCGGTTCCCTCAGAATCATCATCGTCATCCTCCAGTACCACGCCTCTCTCGGGTGAACGAGGATAACATTGGGCAACAGTGGGAGCCTGCAGAAGGAGAGAAACTTGTAAGGCACAGATAGGAAAACAAATAATAACGGAAAACAAGAAGCGGTAAAGTTACCTCGGACGGGAGATGATCGAGATCATAAGGAGGACGGGCCGATGTCAAGACAATGGTGTCCTTCGCACTAAGGCATGTCAAGCGACGAACTTCGTCTCGAAGCTCATCCGTCGATAGGTCGGCTGAGTTGATCCTTGACTTGTCGTTTTTGCCAGTATAAAGCCACAGCTGGTGAGGCCGGGACATCAGTGGCTGCACTCGACGTTGTAGGAACACTGAAACCACTTCAGTGCCGCACATCTCGTCAGGCCTCCTGTATTCTTCAAAGTGACTATCTGGTCAAATAGTTCATCGGCTGTCGCCTTTTCTTCGGGAGAAAGGGCGTTTTGCCAAGACTTCTTCTTGTGGGCTACCAAGACGTCATCAAAAAGAGGGAGATTCGAACGCCGCCCATGAACGACGGGATCGCGCAGGTAGAACCACTTGTTGCGCCAGCCCTGGACGGATTCCTTCATCGGATAGTCGAAGTAGTCAACCTCCTTCCTGATGACGAAGCCGACGCCACCGACGACAGGGGGGCCATTGCTATCGTTGTGACGCTTCAAATAAAAGATCTTCCTCCAAAGGCCCCAGTGAGGCTCAATGCCGAGGAAGGCCTCGCAGACGGTGATAAAAATGGAAAGGTGAAGGATGGAATTTGGGGTCAGCTACCAGAGCTGAATCCCATAGAAGAAAAGGAGGGAGCGAAGAAACTCGTGAGCCGGAAGAGAAAGGCCACGAAACAGGAAAGCAGCAAACATGACGGTGAAGCCCTTCGGGGGCTTTGGGCGAGTAACCGAACCTGGGAGACGAATGTCTTCCTCAGATGCGGAGATGAAGCCGAGAGCGCGAAGCTTGTTGATGTCACGGTTGGAAATGGCGGAGGCGCTCCAATCACGGCTAACTTTGACCGCCTCCGAGGTACTGCCGCTCTTCTTCTTGCCCATGGTGAACGGAGCTTCTGTTGAAGAGGCAGAGGAACAAGGAGGCTTGAGGGAGAAGATGAGCAGTAAACGGGGTAAAAGATAAAAAGAGAGGAGGCCCCCTATTTATCCTGTAAGAATTTGTGCCCAATCGTGGCCATAACTCCACAAAGCGTCGTGGGGGGTGAAGCAGATCTGACTGTACACGTGGCGCTTGAAGAAGGAGTGGAACCGGCGGCCCATTATTCCCACGTCGTGCGAAAATCGAGGAGACGCCTCGATCGCCACGCGTGCATTGGTCAAGCCCTAAAAACTGCCTGCGCAGAGCCGGGGTGGGCCCGTCAGGTCAAGTCTTGTCAATCAGCCCACAGCAGTTACACGTCAATAGTGACGTCATAAAAAAAACTTGAAGCATTCGAAGGAAAAAAGAAAAGCTATCGGATGAAGGACTTGAGTCTACGCCCTGCGCGTACATCCGTACCTAGACTCGGGGGCTACTCCCATCGAGAGCGCTGATGCGCACCCGATAAAATGAAGACTCGACAGAATGAGCAGTCGAAGGAAGAAGGTTTGAGTCTGCACTCGAGTGCAAGTGCTCGCACCCAGACACTCGGGGGCTATTACTCCCATCGGGAGCGCGTGATGCATACCCAATAGAAGTTTTTTGCACTCCAGGATCATGCCCGGGGACTTGATTCTGTGTAGGGTAACGTTGTTTTGCCATCGGCAGTTAACCAAACAACAGTTGGGCACGTTACTCATTATCCTTTGCATAAAGAAAATATATCGGAGGACCTATGAAAATCTGTGGAAAACATCGGCAGAGGAAAATACTCGAGTGGTACAACTTGAGTCTACGCACGGACTGTGATCATCCGTACCTAGACTCGGGGGCTACTCCCATCGGGAGCGCTGACGCGCACCCGACAAAATGAAGATAGAGCAGATTCAAGATGAACAAGGACAATGAAGGAGAAGAACAACAGGAGAAGACATACTTTAGTCTCTACCCGAACTTCTTCGGCTAGACACTCTGGGGCTACTGACGTGGGCACTACCCTTCGGGTAACCCACATTACCCTATCTTGTATTGACTAAATTGGAGGCCCATGAAGACACTTAAAGGCGAGATGGGCCACTAGGACGGCGCACCAGAAGGTTCCTTGACGGGCAAGACAAGGAAGCGATCGAACAAGGAAAGATCGGATCTAAAATTACTGTAAACCTAGTCGTACTCGGTGAGACCTCTTGAGACCTAGCCTCCTATATAAAGGCCAGGAGAGGGGCTGCCGAGGGACACAATCAATCTTAGCAATCTTAGCCGAAGAAGCTTAGAGCTAGGTCACCTTAGCAATAGCCATCTCGACGAGATCTCAGCCGAACTATTCGGCACCCCATTGTAACCCATTATCATCATAATCAAGAACGGACGATGCGGGACGTAAGGGTTTTACCTCATCGAGGGCCCCGAACCTGGGTAAATCGCTCTCCCCGCTTGTCTGTGAACCGATGTCTCGTGTCAGCTTGCAGGATTCCATCAACCCTAAGCCCCTATCGGAGGGCATTGGCGAGGAGTACCCTCGACACAGCCCGGAAATTTTACTGGTTTGATGGATAAATTCAAGAGTGTACGAGATATTCAGAGCTTGGTGAAGGCGCAAATGGTTGCTGGGGCAAAATTTGCTCTGATCTGGCTTAGGATCCATCACCCAAAGATTGATCTCGAAGATGTTGCAAAGGGGGGGTCTTTGGAGAGCTCGAAGAATAAAATAAAGCTTGATCGTCATATTGAAGTTGTATCTGGTCCTGCTGAAAAGATGATTGACAAGCTACCAGAAGTAGACTCCGGTTTCTTCAAGAATTTCCGATATGATGAGTCGACACAACAAATGCATGCCTCGAACGAAAATATAGACAGATGTATGTAAATACTGACATAGGCATACCTAAGGAGTATGTCGCATATATACCCCTGGTTTATTGTTATAGCCGAAGGCCCAATGGACTCGAAGCTTTGGAGGCCCAGGAGATGTTCGGATTAGGAAAGTTCTAGTCATTGTAGAAGTTTGTATTAATATCGGGAAAAGCCTAGTGCGGCCTGAAAGATAGTACTTGTACGACACGTTGTAACCCCCGGTTTCTCCTCCTATATAAAGGGGACGCTGAGGTTGAAAGAGGGATCGGATCATTGTAACCCTAGCCACCGTAATATTGAGTTGAGCACCTCTGTTTGGCTGAAACCTTCGAGATCTACTTGCCCTCTACTTTCTACGAAACCCTAAGTCTACAATCCGTAGGCATTGACGAGTTAATACCTCGTCAATTGGCGCCGTCTGCGGGAATTGGAGGTTGCAATGTTCTGATCTCGATGGCATCGTCAACATCATCATCGGCAACAAGCAATGTGATGGAAGGAGGTAAACAGATCCAATCTGATCTCGTTGATTTTGTTCCTCACCCTCCCGCCCATTTGCATGCATATGCCAATCTGGAGGAATCAATGGAGATGACATTCGGGAGCTTCCGCTTCCTCGTCGGGAAAGAGGGGTCACACCGTTTTTCGGCAACGATTTTTTGGGACCGTCGGCGGCCGAGCCCGAGTACTCGGTATCATCAATGCCATCCGTTGAGTCAGGCGACGAGGAAGTTTGTCCGCCATGCTTCACCAAGCCCGCTGACAGTGGAAAACTCGCCGATTTGTTCGGTGAGATGACTTTCGGGTCAGTCACGAAAACCGATCTGTCTCAAGATAGCGACTCGGAAAGCTTCATCAACTTTGACTTCACCAACACAACCAACTCCACTACCAGAAGGGAGGTCTTTGCCGATCTCTACGATGGTGTCACCTACCCTGAGCTCGATGGGAGCACAAATACAACATACCATCAAGTTTACGTAATCACGTCATCAGGTCGTGAGGTCGACGAAGAATCTGAGGCTTTCGACGATATAGGCAACCCCTATGTTGATCCCGCAGATCTCACAAGAGGAACATGAAACAAGTATGTGGGAGCTGAACCAAGAGAAAAGGTGCAGCTACCGCAAGAGGCGTGGGACAGAGCTACAAGAGCTGTAAACGGCATAGAGTCGATGACCACACAAGCTTCAGCAGCAGCACTACAAGCATATCAATACAAACTCAGTCGTGCAAGACGTGAGTTGGCGAAGCTGCAGCGGAAACTTGACGAGAGAAAAGCTGCGGTAGACGCTTCTAGCGAGCGTAGAGCTAACTTGAGTGCACACTAGAGGAATTCAGCAGATAACCATAGAGATAGCCGTGGAAGAGCAAGATCTCGGATGGCAGGCATACTCGAAGCTGAGCGAGAAAATCTGGTCCAAAATCTCTACATGTCCTTCATGTCGATTGATAAGAGAGGGCATATAATCCCGAAAACGCCAGAGGCAGGATACATGGAAACACACGCATATTTGATGGCAACTAGACCACCTCAAGGCGATCCTCGAGCATCGTTGTATCAGATGGCTATGGCAGGAATCAGCGTCATGGACGCAACAATAGCAGGAAGGGAGATAGTGTTGACGTCAGAAACCCACTGGCGGGCAGAGACGGGCAACACCGTAGAGCTGGGAACAACTAGGGCTGCGGCTGGCCCTAGTCCCTCTGAGCGACGGCCCGCAAAGCCTCCTGGTCGCACGCACCGATGTTTATCACAAGGGCGTGCCACCTGACCTATACCTGGTCAGGAAGGTGTGGATGATGCCTCGCTTAGTTTCCTGCGGGGCACACACGTAAACGTTAAATACGAGCCTCGATCGGCTCTCGGGTTATCCTGTGAATCGGCTCAAGGAGCCGATCCACCCATGATTCGGACGGGGTGTCCGAATATATGGTGGTCCTGCTTGATCAAGGTAAAGCTGATTAGATCTACGACGATGCGGGGTTTTCACCGCATAATCGGATCATCCTACTCAGGTTCGGGCCTCGCGCTCGCGCACGGTGACCGTAAGCCGATCCTAGACGGGGCCTAAACACCAACACGAGGTTGATCCCCGGAACATCCGTTCTAGGACTAGCAAACGTCACCCTACACGCCGCTGGATCCTCCGCCCCCTTGTAAGGCCTAACTATTGCAGATATTAAACTAATCCTTGTAGAACAAGGAGCAATCGTAACGGACCAGATCTACTAAACTATGATCAAGCGGGGTGCCGCCCCTACACCTAAGATAGGTGTAAGGGCGGCTAGACATGCAAGGGTTGCACTACGAAAGCATGCAGCATGAAGAACAATGCTAACCCTAACATGTCTAAGATAACTACGTTGCTCGCCATCAAAAATGCTTCGAACACGAGCAACGCATGAACAACGTAGGCAGGCTTGTCCTGCCTAGATCGCAAGATGCGATCTAGGCAGCATGATGCTTACCGGTAGAAACCCTCGAGACGAAGGAGTTGGCGATGCGCCGAGATTTGTTTGTGGTTGAACGTTGGTTGTTGTTTATTCCATAAACCCTAGGTACATATTTATAGTCCAGGCGGACTTTCTAATGTGGGCGTGCACTAAACCGTACACGAGTAAGATTCTATCTCTAAACTAAGATGCGATCTAATATGTTACATATACACGGGCAATTAAGCCCAATTTGGTATAAAGGGCCGATTCACGTATTCCTTCTATATATATTCTTCACGTCCATCTTGATCGCGGCCCACCTCTGACTTGGTCAAATTCTGGTGATAACACATGCCCCCCTGGTTTTGGAAATGGCATTTCCAAAATCATTACGCTTTCTTTCGTCGGGTCATGTCGTGGCAGAGCAGAGCTGCCGCAGAATCTTCCATCATTACGCCTCGCCTCCCGGGCTTCTCTGTATGAATCGTCAATTTCGGCTTCACGCCCTCGAGAACCGTATGGCATTAAATCTCCACTACACTCTCTTTATTTATCTGTGCCAAACGGTTCACCACTCCATCGCCTTGCTCCGCTCTGTTCACCAAACCAAAAAAAAACCCTTCTCTCCTGCAGCCATGTCTTCCTCTTCCTCCTCCGCTTCAGGCACCTCTCTCCAACCGTTGCCGAAGAGCAAAGAAGAGGACGATCTCCGCTCCGGGGAGCACCCCATCTCCTCGGACAAGGAGAAGAAGGGAGGGAAGCGGCGAAGACCAAGGCCTCCCTCTCCGCCAGGCTCCCGCCGAAGAAACGCTCCCGCATGTGGGCGGACAGCGAGGACGACGATGACAACGAGGAAGAAGATGAGGAGGAGGAAGATGATTCCTCCGCCTCCATCGGGTATCCTCCAACGAAGCGCTTCCGCGGCTGGGCGGATAGCGAGGACGATGATGATGACGAGGAGGAGGAGGAGGCTCCAGCGGACGGCTGGGGCAGCGACGGCGAGGAGCTCCCCGGGCGCAGCGCCGACGACCTCGACGGCGGCGACGATGAGGACAGCGACGACTAGTAGAATAGGACTAGCGATAACGAGTGCACTAGGCACTAGATCCCTCTTTTGAGAGCCATCGGCTCTTCTTGTAAAGCTGCTCCTTTGAATTAATGAGACCTGTTCTTCCAATTTCTCCTTTCATTAATCCAATTTCCATCCCTCCGCTTGCCACACCAAGACCGACAGATGACGAATCGGGTTATCATTGATTTTCTCGACCGTGGCGTTTTGCAGCCTCGCGGCCGATGACTATTCATCGGCTAATTTGAGGAACCAATCTCCTCTTTTCTCGCAGCACCAGCACGGTCCAATCCTCGTACCAGACGACGTCTTTTCCTTCCCAGTTCCTCCCTGGGCTTGATCGTGTGTGGGGAAGTTCCTTATGCAGAGCCAACCGATCTGAACATAAATCGGCTTCTCAAAGCAGAGAGCCTTCAAGGCGAGCTGCCCCCCGAGGTTCTTCAGTTCTTCCTGCAACTTGCCGGCTAGATCGGCTCTTTTCTTTTGGCGGATTTCATGCAATCCATCCTTGACCTAATCTGCACGTCTAGGCTGCTCCTGGCATTGTTCTTGAAGAGCGGATCTGAGCTTCCAGACTACTCCATTGAGGAGTTACTTCATAGAAAAATCTCCCTTTGTGCTCCATTGACCCTCTGATCGTAACAGTTATTCCTCTTGAGTCGATGGCCACGCATCGGCTTCCATATCCTTAAGTCGATGTCTGCTGCATCGAGCCGTGTTCGAAAATTTTCGAATTTTCAGATGTTTATTTTTTACGGCCGACTAGTGCATCGGTCCCCATATTCCAATACTCATCACCAAAGGATGAGACGCTTCTATTGCATGTCCTCGTATTTTATCCCCCTGGGTGCCCCCCCAAGCCGATTCTGTCAAGAGAATTGATGGTGTCGGCTCCGTTGGATAACTTGTTGAACCCAGGCAGAACGGTGGGTGAGGATAATTTTGGCCGATTGCCGGAATCGGCCTCCACGTTGCTTGCTCGGTGAAGGTTTTGTAAGTTCCCTTCATAAATTTTTTGGGGCCGATCACAAGGATCAGCCTCGCCATGTTTGCTCGTTGACATGCTCTTGTTACTCGCTCAGGCCGGTAGACCGAACCAGCCCAATCTCTGATTTTATCACGTTGGTGCGCTTGCTGTCGTCCATCTCGGATGTATCGTGTAACCGTGGAGCACTGAGCTTCGTCGGAAGAACGAGCACCATGTTTGTGCCAGCCGATGCTTCATCATCGGCTTTCCTTGCTTGGGGCGCCACTCCATTTTTCGTGGACGACCCTCTTCATCCGGGGTTCGCTGAACCTTTGCAGCCGGATCAGGCCTTGCTTTCCTCAATGTATGCAAGTATAACCTCTCGGCTTCTTCCGGGCCGCGCAATCGTTGAACCCTGCGTTTCGGGAACGGCTGAGTCCGTCGGGGCACCACCTTGGCCGGTGGTACTCGTCTTCTTCTTCTCCCTCGTCTTCTCGAATCTTCGAGATCTTCCAACCGAGGGGACTCAGCTCGTTTGCTCTGTGGCGGGAGAGGTCCTAAGCGCTCGAACACGGACACGTTGGCTGCCTCCTTCTTCTTCCGGTTGCATTCGGGCAATTGCCGATTGTTGGCAATCGGCTCATTCCCGAATCCCAGCGAGTGCTCGAAGAAAGGACAATCCCGGTGCTCGTCCTCGTCGTCTTGCTCCCTTGCCTTTCCCTTGGCACAACGCTCATGCTCCTCCTCATCGCGATTCTGCCGACGATGTCTTCTGGCTTCTCTGGCCAGACGAACTCTTTCATCATCATCGCTGGACCGTCGGCGTTGGTCGTACCGACCCACATACTTGCTGAGGAGGTGATCAGAGAGAGGTCGCTGATATCTTATGTTCTTCACTTCTCCCTCTGTGACGTAGCGCTTGCCGTCTTGACGGAGCCGATCGCGTGGAGCGGCTTCCTCCGAATCTTTGCTATGAGAGCAGCTGCCCTCATCTCCATCCTTGCCGCCGTGGTGTCCAAGATCTACCATGTTGATATTGCACAGAAACCCGGCCGGCACCCGGCATGGCAAGCATACTCCACCATGTTCACGGCGGGGAAGGGTTGGGTATCGACCTTCATGGCGTATCGGTTGAAAACTAGACGCCCGTTCTCTATCGCCGCTTGGATGTGCTGCCGCCATACCCTGCAGTCGTTGGTGGTGTGGGAAAACGTGTTATGCCATTTGCAGTATGGCCTTCCGTTCAGCTCTTGCACCGTGGGGAACTTGTGGCCTTCGGGTACCTTTATGTGCTTCTCCGCGAGTAAGAGGTCAAAAATCTGCTCAGTTTTGGTCACGTCGAAGTCGAACCCTTTCGGAGGGCCTTGTGGCTTCACCCATTTGCAGGTCACGGGGCCTGTCGCTCGAGTCCATTCAGCCACTAATACCTCCTGATCTCCCATGGCACCTTCATCTTCGTCTGCCTCAGCCATAGTCACCACCCGCTTGAATTTGTCCTGGTAAACATCTGGGTGGCGCTGTTCATATGCTGTCAGCTTCTGCACCATGTGCGCTAACGAAGGGTAGTCTGCTTGGGAGGCCACGTCCTTGATTGATGATGAGAGACCCACCACCGCCAACTCGACTGCTTCTTTTTCGCTTATACGAGCCGAAAAGCATCGGTTCCTAATGGTCCTGAAGCGCTGGACGTATTCCGCCACTGTCTCCCCGCGCTTCTGTCGTACTTGCGCTAGATCGGCAAAACCAACATCGGAAGCCTCTGAGTGATATTGCTCATGGAATTGCTCTTCCAACTGCGCTCCAAGTCCGGATGGAGTTCGGTGGTAGCGATGTGTACCACCCGAAAGCCGATCCCGTGAGGGACTCGTGCGAAGAACCTCACGCGCAACTCGTCCGACGCTGAGATCGTGCCCGAGCTGTGCCAAATATCGGCTCACATGCTCGATGGAGCTGGAACCATCTGATCCACTAAACTTCGTGAAGTCCGGGAGCCGATATTTGGGTGGCAGCGGGATCAGTTCGTAGCTGTTGGGGTACGGCTTGGTGTAGCCGAACGCCTTCCTTTTCGGCATCATACCGAACTGATCTTTCAGAATTGCACAGATCTGATCCGCTGTGATGGCCGTAGATGTCGAACCCTGAAGATTCGCCGGGGTGGCATAATTCATCAGCCATGCTTGCTTTTCCGGTTCTAAGCCAACTGCAGGAGCTGGGCCTTGGAGGTTCGTCGGGGCGGCGTACTTCATCAGCCACGATTGCTTGTCGGATCGGCTCTCGACGTTCCTCCGCCGTCCCGTAGGCCGCCGATATTGCAGCCTGGTTCGAGAGTGCCCAAGCGTTGCAGTCCGGTATGTATGCGCACGTGTATCCGTGCGGGATCTCCTTAGGCGGCTCAGGTAGGAATTGGTAGTCCCTAGGATCACCACCATCCTTGTAGACGACATATGCCGATGAGTTCGGCAGTTCCGGTGCTACCCATGCGAACGGCCGGGCCGGAGCAGCATCTCTCCTTTGAAAGTCCCCGCAGCCGGTCCCGACGGGGAGTACCGGTGACTCATGATTTCCTCGGACGACGCGCGAGCGACACGCTCCAAGGTGTTCACCGAGCTCTCGGAGTGGCGGTGCAGCGAATGAGCCACCATGTAGTTGATCTCCCGCCGCAGCCGACCTGGTGCGTTCTTCTGACGGAGCGGATAGGTCCACTCCATCGAGCGCGCCTTCGGGTGTGAAACCCTTCCACCTGACGCCATGGGTGCGGGTTCGGTGGAAGGAGCCGATGAGTTCGGCTTCGAGGGTTGCCTTGATCTCGTCATGCTTCTTCTTGAGCTCATCGAGCGGATCCGCGTACGTGACCGGAGCGTCTTCCGCCATCTCGGATGTAGATGGCGATGTCGTGGATGTCGTCGACCGTCCCACCGGGCGTGCCAGAATGTGTTGACGTCAGAAACCCACTGGCGGGCAGAGACGGGCAACACCGTAGAGCCGGGAACAACTAGGGCTGCGGCTGGCCCCAGTCCCTCTGAGCGACGGCCCGCAAAGCCTCCCCGGTCGCACGCACCGATGTTTATCACAAGGGCGTGCCACCTGACCTATACCTCGGTCAGGAAGGTGTGGATGATGCCTCGCTTAGTTTCCTGCAGGGCACACACGTAAACGTTAAATACGAGCCTCGATCGGCTCTCGAGTTATCCCGTGAATCGGCTCAAGGAGCCGATCCACCCATGATTCGGACGGGGTGTCCGAATATATGGTGGTCCCGCTTGATCAAGGTAAAGCTGATTAGATCTACGACGATCTGGGGTTTTCACCGCATAATCGGATCATCCTACTCAGGTTCGGGCCTCGCGCTCGCGCACGGTGACCGTAAGCCGATCCTAGACAGGGCCTAAACACCAACACGAGGTTGATCCCCGGAACATCCGTTCTAGGACTAGCAAACGTCACCCTACACGCCGCTGGATCCTCCGCCCCTTGTAAGGCCTAACTATTGCAGATATTAAACTAATCCTTGTAGAACAAGGAGCAATCGTAACGGACCAGATCTACTAAACTATGATCAAGCGGGTGCCGCCCCTACACCTAAGATAGGTGTAAGGGCGGCTAGACATGCAAGGGTTGCACTACGAAAGCATGCAGCATGAAGAACAATGCTAACCCTAACATGTCTAAGATAACTACGTTGCTCGCCATCAAAAAGGCTTCAAAGACGAGCAACGCATGAACAACGTAGGCAGGCTTGTGCTGCCTAGATCGCAAGATGCGATCTAGGCAGCATGATGCTTACCGGTAGAAACCCTCGAGACGAAGGAGTTGGCGATGCGCCGAGATTTGTTTGTGGTTGAACGTTGGTTGTTGTTTATTCCATAAACCCTAGGTACATATTTATAGTCCAGCGGACTTTCTAATGTGGGCGTGCACTAAACCGTACACGAGTAAGATTCTATCTCTAAACTAAGATGCGATCTAATATGTTACATATACACGGGCAATTAAGCCCAATTTGGTATAAAGGGCCGATTCACGTATTCCTTCTATATATATTCTTCACGTCCATCTTGATCGCGGCCCACCTCTGACTTGGTCAAATTCTGGTGATAACAGATAGTACAACAACCCGCAAGTTCTCCACGCCGGAATAGTCCAAGACAAAATAGTGTTCGACACACAGTGGTGGCAACTCGAGATATCCCAAGAGAAGGTGACGCCAGAAGCACCACAGCTCAGGCTCGTGTCGACAGAGCACGAGAGGAAAGAGGTCGGGAGAATAGAACCCGAGAAAATCTCCAAACAATAGAGGATAGTGAGGAAGAATTGTGTGGACTCCCTTGCTTTACCCGAAGGGTTTGCAAGACTCGAGTACCCACTAGCTTTAAATTACCTGACAGCTATAAATAGTTCGACGAGCTACATGACCCAGAGGATTAGTTGGTTGATTATCTGGAAACAGTAAAACTAATGGGTGGCACGAGAGCGATAAATATGAAAAGCATCCAAGTGCACCTCAGTGGAGCCGCAAGATCGTGGATGAGGAAGTTGCCTGAAGGGTCCATAGAGCGCTGGGAGAATTTCGAGAACCTGTTTGTGCAAAACTTCAGGTCCACCTACAAAAAACCAGCATGAATAGAGCAGTTACGGACGTGCACGCAGAAATCAGGCGAATCGATGAGGGCATATATTCAGCGGTGGAGTCTCATCAAAAATTTGGCTGAGCGTGTGTCTGACGAAAGGGCAATCGACGCGTTCATCGCAGGCGTCGAGGAGCTTTGAAGATCTAATCCAAGAACGGTAGCATAGCTCATGGAAACAGCAAACATGTGGGCTGATGGTGAATATGTTTTCCATAATAAACGACAGTGTTCACCCGAAGAAGATCGCAACAGAAACATCAACCAGCACATGAGACATTTTCGTAACTTTGCGGAATACGACGGACCCAGCCAAGTATCGGCTGGCTTCCGCAGTAACAATGGTAGCAAACATCATGATGATTATTGCAAGAGCAACGAGCAACGAAGTGATAATAGAGATGCACCAAGCTCTAGCAGGCAAAATAGTCGACCCAGGTTTCCACGGCCATACAACGTGTCACCCGAAGAACTTTTGAATGGACCGTGCCAGATGCACTTCTACATCGGCTCTGACGAGAGAATACAATCGGTTCACCTTCAGAAAGATTGTCGAACATTTCAAGCTTTGCGATGGGCGACAGAGAACACTCAAGTAGAGGCAATCAGAGGGGGATATACACAAGGACAAAGGAGTGAGGTGCATATATACCATTGCCACCACCACCCGCAATCACCAGTGTGAACCAGCATCAGCTACAAATCGTGGGTCCCTCAAACACTAATGATGACTTCACACCCACAAGGGGGGCAGTGTCGATGATCCAGAAAGGCAGATCGTCGAATAGATCGCATAAGCTAATTACGCAGCAAGTAAATATGGCAGTAATGGCACCTCCACCAACCATCGAGTACCTAAATTGGTCAGGTCAACCAATAGGGTTCAACATAGAGGATCACCTGCCCCAGGTGCCGCGACCAGGACACTCAGCAATGGTGTTACCAATAGTTATTGAAGGATATATGTCTCTCGCATATTCATCGATGGAGGGAGCAGCATAAACCTCATTTATGCGGACACATTGAGGAAGATGAACATCTCGTTGGCTAACCTGGCACCAATAGGTACATGTTTTCACAGGATTACACCCGAGAAACCAACTTGTCCTTTGGGAAAAATAGCACTCGACGTACAGTTCGGAACAAAAGAAAACTTCGAGAAAGAGAAGCTCGAGTTTGAGGTCATAGATTGGCCGTCGCAATATCACATCCTCTTGGGACGACCCGCATATGCAAGATTCATGGCAGTACCACATTATACATATCTATTATGGAGGATCCCTGGACCTAAAGTGCCGATAATAGTTAAGGGATGTTTTTCCCTATCAAATAAGTGCGACAGAGATTTTCACAAACTCTCCGAGTCATTCGGAATGCAAGCTGAGTACGAGGCAACCAGGCTTACCACCAACCATGATGTACTGCCAGATGGAGGAAGATCCTTGTAAGAGTAAGCTTTCGACGCCTTCAAGGACTCCAAGGAAGTGCAGATCCACCCGACAGATCCCAAAAAGACGACATCCATCGCAACCAACTTGGATAGCGCATAGGAAAGCGCGCTCGTCGAGTTCCTCCGTGAGCGCTGGGAAATCTTCACATGGTGTCCAGCTGACATGCCAGGAGTACCCAGGGAACTTGCCGATCACGCACTTAATCTGGATCCAAGAGCTAGACCGATTCGACAACCATTACGCCGTTTTTTCCGAGCCAAACCGCAAAGCCACGTTGTCTGAAATTCATCGAATTGAAGAAGTTGGTTTCATCAAGGAAATAAAGACTGAGGCCACTTGGGTCACTAAGCTAAACCAGTGCTGGTCCCGAAGAAAAACATTGAAGTACTTTGCATGTGCGTTGATTTCACGTGTCTCAATAAGCACTATCCGAAGGATCACTTCCCCCTCCCAAGGATCGATCAAATCATCAACTCCACAGCATGATGTGAGCATCTTTCCTTCTTGGACACATATTCTAGTTACAACCAGATTCGACAAAAAGAAGAAGATGAAGTCAAAACTGCTTTCATAACCCCTTATGGCGTGTTCTGCTAAAGAACAATGCCCTTCGGGTTAAAGAACGGAGGAGCAATGTATGAAAGGATGATGCAGAAGTTCCTCGCCACACTGATTGGCAATAACATCCAAGTATATATCGACGACGTGGTCATCACAACAAAGCAAGGGTTTTTGCTCATCGACAATCTTTGAGAAATATTCAATAATCTCGACAAGTTCCGCATCAAGCTAAACCCGACAAAATGCTCCTTTAGTGTTCCTGCGGGAGAACTTCTCGGATACTTGGTGTCAGCCAGAGGAATTAAGGGAAACCCAGAGAAAATAAAAGCTATCATGACGATGATGAAGCCAACGAAGCACAAAGAGATACAGCAGCTAACGGGCGAGTCCCATCTCTAAGCAGATTCGTCGTCAGGTTGGGAGAAAAAGCGTTGCCCTTTTACGCGCTCATAAAGCAAGGAGAAAAGTTCGAGTGGAATGAGGAAGAAAACAAGGATTTTGAGCACTTGAAGCACACTATTTCGACACCACTAGTGTTGGTGGCACCACGAGAAAAAGAACCCATGTTGTTGTACGTTGCGGCCACGCGACAGGTGGTCAGCACAATTCTCGTGGTAGAACGGGAAGAAGAAGGAAAAATTGATGGAGTCCAATGCCCAATATATTTCCTTAGCGAAGATTTGTTCCCATCCAAGAAACGCTACCCGCATTATCAGAAACTAGCATATGGAGTTTTCATGCCAGCAAGAAATCTAAGGCATTACTTTTCGGCACACCCGATAGTAGTGGTTAATGAGGCGCCCCTCTCGAACATCCTAAACAACCCAGAGGCTACAAGACGTATCTCTCTTTGAGGAGTAGAACTTTCCCCTCGGGACATCACATATGAAAAAATAAAAGCAATCAAGTCGCAAATTTTGCCGGAGTTTGTCCCAGAGTGGATGGAAATCCAGAACCCAAGACCGCCGGATTTGTCGAGTACTTGGCACATGAATTTTGACGGGTCCAAGAGAATAGAAGGAGCAGGAGCAGGCATGATACTTGTTTCCCCACAAGGTGAAAACATCAAGTATATACTACAGATGACCATCCCCAACGTGTCAAATAACGAAGCAGAATATGAAGCTCTTCTCCATGGGATGAAGATGGAAAAAGCATGCGGTCGACGACTCTCAGTTGGTAGCTCAACAGGTGATGAAAAAGTGCGATGCAGTCAATGACAACATGATAGCATATAAGGACGCATACAATGAACTCGAGAAAACCTTCGATGGTTGTGAAGTAAATTATGTGAGTAGACACAGCAATGATGAAGCCGATGTTTTGGCAAACATCGGGTCAGAGTGCCTGCCCATACCACCAGGAGTGTTTTGTGAAGAAATCAGTGAGAGATCAACCAAGCCGAAGAAACATGTGGTGCAGAAACAGCCGAACAAAAAATATAAACCCAAGAAAGCCTCGGGGGCTGCAGCAGTCCCAGAACCGTCGATTTCGGATGAAGAGGAAGAGCCAGAAGAGGTGATGATTATACAAATGCCATGGATGCAAACGTATCTGGCATATATCATAAATAAAGAAATACCAGAAGATCCAATGGAAGCACGAAGAGTTATTAGGCGATCTAAAGCATTCACGGTGATCAAAGGAGAATTATATAAACGCAGTATATCGGGTGTCCTGCGGAGATGTATAACACCCGAAGAAGAACGGATTATACTCAAGGATATACATGAAGGGATATGCGGCCACCATGCAACCAGTCGAGCAATTGCAGCCAAATCTTTTCGAGCCAGTTTTTACTGGTTATCAGCCATAGAAGATGTGAAGGACATCGTCCGCACCTTTGAAGCTTGCCAGAGATTCGCGTCCAAACCTCATTCTCCAGCAGCCGAGCTAATGCCAATACATTTGGCATGGCTTTTCATCCAATGGGGACTCGATATAGTAGGAAAATTGCACAAGTCTTGGCCAGGAGGACTCGTTTATTTGCTCGTCGCAGTCGACAGGTTTACCAAGTGGATTGAAGCAATACCAATAATAACAGCAGATGCAATAGCAACAGTAAGTTGCATCAATGGCATAGTTTTTCGGTTTGGTGTTCCCAATAGCATAGTACGGACAACGGCAGCAACTTCACCTCCCGAGAGTTCAAGGATTATTGTAAAGGTGTGGGCATTAAGTTGCATTTTACATCCGTGGCACACCCACAAACCAATGGCCAAGTTGAAAAATCAAACGGTTTCATATGCAATGGCATTAAGAAGCGTTTACTGGCGCCAATCGAAAAAAGCAAGTTACTCTTGGGTCGACGAGTTACCCTCTGTATTATGCAGCTTGCGAACAACACCGAACGCAACAACTCAAGAAACTCCTTTTTTTGGTCCATGGTGCCGAAGTTGTACTCCCGATAGGAATAGAACACAATTCCCCCAGAGTTGTGGAATATGACGAAGAGGCCTCGCAAAAGGCACTCGAAGACGACGTCGACGTAGTAGATGAATCAAGAGATGTTGTGTTATCCAGGGTAAGCGCATATCAGCAGAACCTGAAGAATTACCACAGCTGTTGGTGCGACCCTGATCTTTTGAAGTCGGAGATTTAGTTCTTCGACTCAAACAAGATGGCCATGAGAAGCTGGAATCACCATGGTTGGGACCATACATCGTCACCGAAGTTATTCCAGGAGGAGCATATCGACTGAAAGATAAGAAGACATGCAAAGATGAAGGGAATCCATGGAACGTTGCACAATTGCGACGTTTCTACGCACAGAAAAGCAGTCGGTGGTAACCATGTAAACATATAATGTACTTGAACAGCTCGCAAGTTTTTAGACACACTCTTTTCCTTTCAGGGTACCAAGTGGGACTAAAAGGTTTTTAATGAGACGGGTTCGCTTTACTGAAACATAGCATGGTTAAAAAGATAAAGATATCGAGAATTATTGTTTCTTGTCGCACAAATCAATAAAGTTAAATCAAAAATAACTGTATTCGCCTTGGCTAGACACAAGCGCCACGGATAAAAACAATCAGTAATCTTCTTCACCCCAATACGCGGGGATTAAGATGAAAGTTAAAATTCAAAAAAGAGTAGGTCGCCATAAAGTAAAGTTATCTTTGACGGCATAATCGTCTCCCAAAATTATAAACATAACACGACAAATATTATACGTGAAAGTATCTTTGTCTACACAATGATCTGATTCTCAAGCAACAAAGTACATGACAAATACATATTTCCAACGTTGCGTTTTGGCTTAAACCTCACGCACTAATCAATATAAAGAATTTTCTATATCCATTTACCTATATTTTCCTTTGCAACAAGCATCTGTTGCATCGAATAGTTATATCGCAATTCTTTGAAGAAGGAAGAGTCTACATAGAGTAGCTTATCAATCATCATTTCTGCGACATCAGATACAACCTTAGATGTGTCGATCAAGTTTTATCCTTTTCTTCGAGCTCTTAAAAAGAACACCCTGCACGACCTTGTCCAAATCCATTTTCGGATGGTAAATCCGAAGCCAGATCAATGCAAACTTGGCGCCAACAACCATTTGAGCCTTCACGAAGTTATGGATATTACGCACATCCTTAAACTTCTCCATAAGCTGAGTCTAAATTTCAGGCTACGGGTTACAAGAAAACATAGCATTGTACACCATGTCCAATGTGTTGTTGCAGAAGTTAAGAAACTCTCGAATCTGGGTAGCACGATGTTGAAACTGAACAATACGACGACAACGCGTCTCATATGCCCAGAAGTCAATATTGTTCTCTTTGGCAAGGAGTGTAAAACTAGCAACCCGAAAGTTCACCCTTTGTTCCTCAGCAGCAGTATCTAAAAAGGCGCCTATCACGAAAAAGAAAAGCAATACAGTAAGTGCATGAACAAAGCAAGATAATTTGAGTCGACAGAACAAGAAAACACACCACCCATATCTCGACTTGCGTCAGTCATGAGGTCAAGCATGTAGTTTTCACGTTGAGTAGAGAGAGTGGCTTTCGCAACTGCAGCTTCTTCAGATCTCAAGGACTCCTGCGCTTGAAGAAGAGCAATTTCCTCACGATCCAATGATTTCCGCGCTTGGTCCAGGGCAGTCATAGTTTGCTTTTTGAGCAATTGGAGTTGTTGTCGCAGTTCTTCTATCTCCCATTTCGTCGAGTCAGGTATAGAAGATGCATCCCATGAGATATTTTTTGGAATTTTGGTGGGTTGCGATGCAGCAGGAGACGCGTTAGAACATCCAGTCTCAGTATAGTTGTCAAAAACTAACTGGAAAGTAAAATACACTCGACATCAATCATCCATCAAGGTGAATTTTTCCATTCATCATCATAATATATTACAATAAAGAGCTCAAAAGATGCAGCTCATAAGGCGCTTACATGACAATGAGGAGCAATGAAAGAAAAATATTTACAAATAAGGGAGTACAAGATTGTCTACTTGACCTCCGTCTGAGTAGTGCTGGTAGAGACAGAAGATCTCGGGTCGAGGATGGCAATGATTTTCTTCGACAAGGACTTCGCACCCTTTATATGAGCAGTCCACTTGTCATTGTTCAATCCTCGAACAGCCGCAACTTTGGCCTAGTCAACCTTCTTGCTGCTGGCTATCACCAGCGCGATGGTGCCTTTTCGACTCCAATTTTCAGGCTTGATTAGCGGTGCACCAAAGCTGGGTCAGCTTTCTCTGTGAAGCTTTTGGTGAGAAGATCAAACTGGTCTGGCAGCGTAGCCTTCGGGAAGAAGTGCGGGAATATGCGTTCGAGTGCAATCTGTGCCGCCTTCAAGCAATCGCGCGCCAGGGTGCAGTTCATCTCCAGAATTGAGAGAGTATCTAGGAGAGCATCTTCTTCCAAGTCCTAGTTCCTGGTATACATCTCACCATTTTTTTCTGCTGAAGAAAGAGTTACTTTTTTCAATATAAAAATGGAGGTGGTATAAGCGAACAAACAAAAGGATGGTGAATTCGAGAATCTGACGGATTGTGTATCGAGATGCGCAATAATGATGGCTTCCCGTTTCGCAATTTCCCTTCTTTTTCACTCAAATCAGTCTCAGTGGCATGGAGCCTGTCTCGAAGGTCTCCAACACTCGCAACTTTTCTCTCAGCTTCTTCGCAAGATTTTGCGCTGGCTCCGAGTTTCTTCTCCAGTTCTTGGGTGCGCTTCTCAGCAAGGTGCAGCGCCCCTGGGTAAAAGGAAGGAGTATGTTATAACAAAACCAACAAAGAAGTGTCAGGCAATATATACAAAAAAACGTACTTCTTAAGGAGTCAGCTTCATCTCGGAACCCGATAAATCGAGAACCTATGTCGACCATCTATTTCATCACGGACTGCAAAATAGTCAAAATGCAAAAGAAAAGCGTTAAGAAGATGGTGTTTCTCGAGTACACAAAAAAGCATGATCAAGCACAAAAGGTAAGCTTACATCTTCAAGGAGAGGAGTCGAAAAAGTCCCGGTGGCAAGTACCTCTTTACCGGCAGCACCCGTCCTTGGTTTCATCTTCAATACTCGAGGGTGCGTGGTGGATCCGAAGATTCTAGGGCAGCTTTCGAATCCTTGGAAAGGACCGGCGTATGGGATGTACCCGTGTTCGTTGGTCTGGAAGCGTCGAGGTCTAGATGTTCTTCATCATCCCTATCCGTATAAAAATATTTCAGCATATGAAAAAGAAATCAAGTCAAAATAGCTGGGAGGAAGAAAAATAAAACTTACGAGCTGACGATAGTGGCAGAAGCGAAGGGGTCGAATTCCGCTTGTTCTTCATGAGAAGATTTTTCGGCAGCTGGCTGAGATATCTTAGACGCGCTAGAATCTTCTTCATCGGTCGTTCTTTTCCTCTTGCGTTTCTCTAGGGAAGCCGCCTGATGAGCGGAATTGGTTTGTGAGGAGCCAGAGGCAGTCACTGATTTGAAATTCTATCAGATGAACCTGCACTCTTTTCAGATTCTGCGGGTTCACTGTCACGAACTAAAGTTTCTTGCGAGTCATCAGTAATGATGGCTCGCTCGGGTACATCCCCACCTTCGGGGGTAGGAGGAAGCGAAGAAAGAATTGGATGGTTCTGCATGATAAAAGTGCGAGTTAACACAATATAGGTATCAAATAAGCGGGAAAAGTGAAGCAACAAAACTCGAGAAAAAACACTTACAGCTGGAAGGGCATGGGTACCACTAAATGGTTCCACATGGCAGGAGGAAGGAACTGGGCATTTTTTGCTGAGCGAAGTGCAGCGGCATACTAGTTTCTCCAAGTCCTTCATAGAGAGATCTTTGGAAATTTTAGCAGCATCACCATCACCGGAGTGTAGCCAAAGGGGACTCGTGCGAGCCTAGATGGGATGCACTCGAATTCGTAGAAAGTGTGCAATGATTTGCACACCCGACAATTCTTTCCCTTGGGTATTTTCCAGAGCTTCGATCCGAGCAATCAGGGACTCGGTAGCTTCCAATTTGTCGGGTGTAGCTTCTACATCCCAAGACTTGCGCCTCAAAATTTCCTGCGACATGTCGACGGGAGCGAGGCCATACTGTTGGGTACCAGTTGACTCGTCCTTGACATACAACCATTTTTTGCCCTAGCCTTGGACGGAGTCGGCGAATTTCAGATCAAAATATCCGGCCTCCGGTTGCACTCAGAAACAAACATCACCTACATTGTAGATGGTGTTTCTCGAGTTGTTTCGGCAAAGGTAGAAGATACGTTTCCAAAGGCCTAGTGGGGATGGATGCCAAGGAAGCGTTCGCAGAGTGTGATAAAGATGGAAATGGGGAGAATAGAATTGGGGGTCAGCTGATACAGCTGAATGCCATAAATAAATATAAGTCCACGAAGAAATTTATGGACTGGAACGGACAAGCCGCGAAGGAGAAAGTTAGTGAAAATTACTTGGAAACCCTCGGGAGGATTCGGGATAGCTTCATCCCCTGGGATCTGCACTGCCCCATCGGTTTCTAGCAAACCCATTTTGTTGAGCTTGTGGTGGTCCTTCTTACAGAACTTAGATCTCTCCCTCAAGCGGAGGTGCTGGTGGCGACGTTCTTGGTGCGCTTGGTCCGTGGAGGCATGGTGCCAACACAGGAGCGAGAGAGAACTAAACAGGAGCTCTGAAGCAGTGCGCATGAATGGAGGTGAGAAGCTAGGGCAATGGCAGTGACAAGTGATTATTGCGGCGGAGCGAAGGGGAAAATGAGATCCATGGTTAATTTTTATAACCTGGAAGATGAACTGTTTGCACCATTGGATATACGCGCGATTAATCCTAGCTCTACATGTGGCAGCATAGTAATATTATTTTACAGTTTTATTTTGGAAACAAAGAAGTTACTGCGCGCGTGCCGGGAATGTCGGAGAACGTGCGAGCCCCACTTGTGTGCGTGGGAGAAGAACAGGGATTTGGACCCCCAAAATAGTGGTCCATCAGTAGTCGTGTCTTCCCGAGGCGACAACACATGGTCTTCATCAGCATCGACGTCATGTTTGAAAAAAAATCTTCGAGTTATCAAGACAATATGTGGCAGAAAGTACAAAATTTGGAGCCTATGTCCAGCTGCAAGCACCTGACCATATGCTCGGGGGCTACTCTTATCAACAATATAGATTATACTACTGATAAGACAAGGTAATGCTGAACAATATAGAGTTGGTTAATAGCAAAGTTGAGTCTACACCCAAGTGCAAACACTCGGTTGTAACCTCGGAGGCTACTCCCATCTGGAGCGCTGGTCGCGCACCCGATGAAATATGGTAGTAAAAGAAAGCAAGATGACAAGGCAATACAGAATGGAACCAAAGAATTTTGGCTGTATGCATACATCTTCGAGTTTCATAAAACTCGTCATGTACTCCCATCGGGAGCCAGGATATTATTCTTTATAATGCATCAACTCAAAGAAATGAAGCATTTCATCAGCCGCACAAAGGCACTCGACAATATATTCTCAGAGCGCGTCCGCCACGATAAAATTTTGAATGCCGTGACTTGCAAAAAGGTCACGAAGGTAAGACCCCAGGATCCGTCCTGTGTGGCGTGGTATCGCACCCGAATGCGCTCTCTCACTTTATCCACATCAACAATATGAAGAATAATCCCAACGGACGCATTGGGTATTCGATAAAATAGCTGGAATTCAGTTTTTGGTAAGTTCTGAAGCGACACGTACTGAATTAGACCAGTATCCCAGGTTTGAGTGCAGATACTTGAACTTCAAGTAGGTTTATGCGGGTTTACTACAAGAGCATAAACAGGTACCTGATCCGTCAGATAAACCAACCTCATTTACCATTATCCCTGTGCAATATAGACACTGAATAAGACCCGAGTCTAACTCGAAAGTATTATCAAATAGATGGAAGATGGAGATTTTACTGACATAGGCATACCTAAGGAGTATGTCGCATATATATCCCTGGTTTATTTTTATAATCGAAGGCCCATTGGACTCAAAGCTTTGGAGGCCTAGGAGATTGGAGATGTTCGGATTAGGAAAGTTCTAGTCATTATAGAAGTTTGTATTAATATCGGGAAAAGCCCAGTGTGACCCGAAAGATAGTGCTTGTACGACACGTTGTAACCCTCGATTTCTCCTCCTATATAAAGGGGACGCTGAGGTTGAAAGAGGGATCGAATCATTGTAACCCTAGCCACCGTAATATTGAGTTTAGCACCTTTGTTCGGCTGAAACCTTCGAGATCTATTTGCCCTCTACTTTCTACGAAACTCTAAGTCTACAATCCGTAGGCATTGACGAGTTAATACCTCTTCAAATACTCTTATATAATCTTGTATAGCTATATTGATTTTTTCGTGAGGT
The DNA here is from genome assembly GCF_022539505.1 of Lolium rigidum. Lineage (NCBI taxonomy): Eukaryota > Viridiplantae > Streptophyta > Magnoliopsida > Poales > Poaceae > Lolium > Lolium rigidum. Next base: position 226,672,165 of record NC_061510.1, on the reverse strand, counting down.
TGATCTCAAACCAAGACACATATCCATAAGTATATTGTATTTGTTGTATATTTGTTGGCTGGCTTCCGGATCATCGGGTAGCAAGAGCCATTTTCTGTGTACACCATTTTGTCGAACTATTTTATGTGTTCGCGAGACTCTTGTGCGGTCAAGGCAAATACATTTTGAAGTAACCATGTTGTTTCAATATTTGTTTTCCAACTAAGCCCCCGAGTATCGGGTGGCAATAGTTCTTGGTCACGATTGATTTACCCGCGAGACTTCAACGAAACCAAAGCGGGTATATTTTGTCGAATCAAGCTATATTTAATTTGCGGGTTGAGCCCTCGAGCGTTGATTGCGAAGAAAAAATGTAATATTCGACACCACTATATTTATTCAAACCATGCTTATATTTCAGCAAAGCAAGCTCGTCTCATTAAAAGCCTTTCAGTCCCACTCGGTACCCTGAAAGGAAAAGAGTGAGTCTAAAAACTTGCGAGCTGTTCAGGTACATTGTATGTTTACATGGTCTTGCAGGCAGAACTCTGATGGCCTTTTTCTACGCGTAGAAACATCGTAATTGTGCGACGTTCCATGGGTTCCCTTCAACTTTGCATGTCTTGTTATCCTTGAGGCAATAAGCTCAGCTTGGAATGACTTCTGTGACGATGTATGGTCCCACCCATGGAGATTCCAGCTTTTCATGGCCATTCTTCTTGAGTCGGACTAGATCACTGACCTCAAAAGATCGGGGACGGAGTCGACGATTGTGATAATTATTCAAGTTCTGTTGGTACGCGCTTACTCGAGATAACATGGCATCTCGTGCTTCGTCGACTGCATCAAAACATCATCTTCCAGTAATTTTTGCGAAGCTTCTTCGTTGTATTCTGCGACTCGTGGAGAATCATGAGCCAGTTCCACTGGAAGCACAACTTCAGCATCGTGGACCAGAAAGACAAGTGTCTCTTGAGTTCTTGCATTTGGTGTTGTTCGCAAACTTCATAACACGGAGGGTAACTTGTCAACCCAGGCATTTCTTGATGCCATTACAGATGAGACCGTTTGCTTTTTGACTTGACCATTGGTTTGTGGATGTGCCACTGATGCAAAATGTAGCTTGATACCCCGTCCTTCACAGGATAATCCTTGAATTCTCGGGAGGTGAAGTTAGAGCCATTGTCTGTTATTATGCTGTTTGGAACACCAAATCCAGAAACAATGCCCTTGATGAAATTTACGGCTGCCGTTGAATCTACTATCGTTACTGATTTCACCTCGACCCATTTAGTGAACCTATCAACTGCCACAAGTAGGTAAACATGGCCTCCTGGCCAAGACTTGTGTAATTTTCCTACTATGTCGAGCCCCCACTGGGCGAAAGGCCATGCCAGAGGTATTGGCGTCAGCTCGGCTGCTGGAGCATGTGACTTGGACGCAAATCTTTGACAGGCTTCACAGGTACACACGATGTTCTTCACGTCCTCTATGTATGAAAGCCTATAAAAACCCACCCGGAATGCCTTGGCCGCAATTGCACGGCTGCTTGCGTGATGGCCGCATATTCCTTCATGTATGTCCTTGAGTATGAGTTGTCCCTCTTCGGGTGTGACGCATCTTTGTAGGACTCTCGAGATACTGCGTTTATATAGCTCACCTTTGACAATTGTGAATGCTTTAGATCTCATAATGACTCTGCGAGCCTCGACTGGGTCTTCCGGTATTTCTTTGTTTACGATGTACGCCAAGTATGCTTGCATCCATGGAATCTGTATCATCGGCACCTCCTCTTGTTGCTCCTCCTCGTCCGAAGTCGATGATTCTAGGGCTGCTGCAGCCCCCGAGCCCTTTTTATGCTTGTCCTTCTTTTTCTTTGGCTGCTCCCGTGCTGCGAGTTTCTTTGGCTTGATTGATGTCTCGCTGATTTCCTCCCAAAATACTCCTGGGGGTATGGGCAGGCACTGTGACCCGATATTTGCCAGAATATCGACTTCATCGTTATTGAATCTACTCACATGATTTACTTCACATCCATCGAAAGTTCCTTCGAGCTCATTGTATGCATCTCGATACGCTATCATGTTATCATTGAACGCATCGCACTTGTTCATCACCTGCTGCGCTACTAACTGCAAGTCTCCGAAGATTTTCAGGTGTGTTGCGCCGCATGCTTTTTCCATCTCACACCTTGCCATTGCATCTCGCCTCGTAATCTTTGGCCCTTCGATCTTTTCCATCTAACATGGCCACATCTAGTGTTGTGAAGTCACGTTTGCACCCTTAAAGATGACGTCGGGAAATACATTGTCGGAAACAGGGATAGTGGCATGGTCTAAGGCTTCCAAATGTTCCCCTAACTCTAACTGCAAGCTTATGGGCTTAATAATATTTGAAATTCGATAGATTTTTCTTAGTAATGCATGGTTTGGCCTCTCTTAGCAAGAGTTGATTCATTTGTACCCCCTCTAACGAGAAAATTACAAAAAACCACCACATATCAGGCAGATGTTTCAAAAAGCCACCACTATACGAAAATGTTTTAAAAAATCACCACTCTAGCGCTAACAAGTAACAAAAAGCACTGATCCTTGTCTAAAGCTGGTCTAATGACGAAACTGACATCTAGGCCCCACTGTCAGGCTGACGTGGCAGTCAAAAACGGTCAACGGAGGCCATCGATGAAGGGTTGCAAAATTTTGGGTTTTTTTGTAAGTTATCGTGGGGCCCACTGTCAGTTTCTTCTCCCTCCAGACTCCTTGTCTATCCACGGGACGGGCTGCGGCGACCTCCGGCTTGGGCAGGGGCCGAGGGGCGGGCGCGTCGCGGCGAACTCCGGCTCCGGCGTGGAGAGCGGCGGCGTGGAGGCGATAGGGCGTCAGGGGAGGCCGGGGATCTGCAGCACGAGCGCCGCCGTCGATCTGCAGCACGAGCGTCGCCGTCGTCCGCCGAGCTACGTGCGTCGCTGTCGTCCGCCGAGCTCCAACCCGTCCCAGCTCGGCTATGCATGCACCCTTGACCTGCCTAGTCGTGACCTTCATCCCGGCCCCAAGTGGCCTCTCTTCTCCTCTGTTGGTCGAGAACGCGAACGGCATTCGGAGCGCGCCGCCGTCGGCATCATGCTCCTTCGCGTATCTGTAGACCACGCGGAGACCAGCTACTATGTCATTTTACTCCTCCACGACACAAAGGTCGTTCCTACTGAAGGAATCGGCACGGGATACTGTCTGCGCCGTCGCCGTGTTCGTCTTCCTCCGCTCCGGTAGGTCGCAATTGCGTCGCCGTCCTCACCATTCTCCACCGTGCACAGTTCGCGCGGGCGCCAGGCCATCTCCGGGTCGTCCGAAGCCGTCGGGGCCGGTTCCAGTGATGCCTACGGCCAGCCGACGGCGGAGATGCGCGCAGACCATGCGGCGCAAGGCCTCTCTGCGACGACGGCGGCTTGGCGGTAAGGGCGCAGGCAGGCCCGTCCTCCTCACCGGCAGACGCAGGCGGGCTCGGGGGCATGGGTGCGAGCTCCGGCCAGGCGTCACGGGCGAGGTCCCGCCAGGGCGCGACGGCCAGGGCTGGCAAGGGCCCGCGCGGGGCGAGCGCGGGTGAGCGCTAGCCATGGCGTGGTGAGCACGGGCGAGCGCTGGCGGGGCGGGCGCGGGGCCAGCGCGGGTGAGCGCCGACCATGGCGGGACGGGCGGGACGGGCGAGCGCCGGCCATGGCGGGACGGGCCAGCGCGGTCAACGCACGATGAGGATGTGGTGGAAAATAATAAGGAAAAGGAAAAAAAGAAAATTTACAAATAAGTCCAGAACTATAACCAATATATGGTGCTTCTCCCTTCAGCGTTAATCAGTTGCCACATCAGCCTGACAGTGGGACCCACATGTCAGTTTGGCGATTAAACCAGCATCAGAGTGGAATCAGTGCTATGTGTTACGTGTTACCTGTAGAGTGGTGGTTTTTTGAAAGAAAAAAAATCGTAAAGTGGTGGTTTTTTGAAACTACTACCTGATATGTGGTGGTTTTTTGTAATTTTCTCCCCTCTAACTGCATTCTTGTTGCTCTAACTGCATGGTTTTGCATCTCTTATCAACATGGGTTTAGCACAATCATCCTTGTTGCTCTAACTGCATTCTCGAGGTAGAATATTTGTGCACCATAGAGCGGTGCAAACCAGTAGGCTAGGGCAAAGCATTAAGCCGTGGCACTGCCAAGAACAAAATACACAGATCAATGCTTCACTCGGGTGTGCATGCAAGGTACGGTGGAGAGTCAGCTATGGCTCGGGTTACTCACTACTGCACAAGATCGACTTAAAAGGAGTTGATATAGAGCTGGGAAATTTGGTGTAAAGAACATGATGTCTCATATCATCTCTTATATAGATGCAAACCATTGCTAGTAACAACCAAGTAATTAGCTAATTAACACTACTAACTGCACTTATTAACTCATTTGAGTGCCCATTTAAAATTGACTGACTTAATAGCAAATTAACGAACAAATATCTGATTAATCGCAATCAAACAAAGTCAACAGAAAGTGCTTATGCATGATTTTGTATAACAATTATTCAAATTTTATCAGCTACATCCATCCCAAGTCACACAGATAATCATGCGGAAATCCATGGGTCCGCTATCTATGTGTGTGTGGTGCAATGTTTATGTGCTTCTTTTGTTTTAGAACACAACATGAGCTTCACTTAATCACTTTATAAGTTGATATCCACCTCAACTTTTAAAAAAGTTGATCTCTCCATCTCTTGGTAGCACACTTCTCTGATTATGGCAGCAATAAGATCACCAACAACAGGAGCATATACTTGGTTACCAGCAGCTCCGATAACTTCATAGTTTCATACACATCCGTTTTCAGGCTCCAGTAATGTCCGCTACATTTAAACGAGTTTGAGGCAGAATATAAATTCGATTTCAACTGACGATAGACAAAACAACAAACAAGGATTGCCCAAGAAAAGCGCTGGTTCGATGAAAATAACCATTAAGAGGAACATTGTCGAGAAGAAGATCATCGATAGGTTAAATTATGTAAGGGAGATGATGGACAATGTCGAACATGTTTAGATCCAAGGACTGCAAAACTTGACTGATATTGATTACCAAAAGACAGTTGCATGCATGCATGCGTGCGTAATAAAGAGCAATAGGCCAACAAAAGGATAATAAAAGAACCCAAAACGGGGCTAAAACCTTAAGTAACAACAAAAGAAGTACTACATAACTACTAGCTTAATTTTCCTTCTTGCCATGCAGCCGGCACAGGATAATAAAAAACCTGGCCTTCTAAGGCGGTTTCCCTGTTACATGTGTCTTATTATTCCATACTGTCAAAAAGCTAGCATTGCATAGTGAGCAAGCACGTCTTCTTTCACTAGAGCCAGAGCGCGCCGGCGTTCTTGAGCATGGGGACGAGCTCGCTGGCGAGGTGCAGCGCCATGACCCTGTTGGTGCCACCGACGAGGTTCCCGCCGATGAACACCGCTGGCACCACGGGCGGGCCTCGGCCGAGCCTCCTGGCGAGCTCTCTCTCCATCTCCCTGCCCCGCTGTTCCTTGTCAAGCTCGTACACGGCGGCGTTGACGCCGAGGTTTGTGAGGAGGGACGTCACAGAGTGGCACATGCTGCATCTGCTGGAGGTGAACACCACCACCGCCCGCTCCGACGCCAACTTCGTCACCTGATCCATCGAGTTCGTGATCGCTGGGGATCTCGGGAGGTTCGAGAGGTTTCTCTGGAGCTCTAACTCGTTGTCTATGCTTAGATGAGATGTTCCCGGAGGTGGTGGCTGTGGTTTGTTGCTACCGCCCGGGCGGCTTGCCTTTTTATAGGCTCGAAATGGTTCTGGTGATTTTGCCATATGCGGATAATTAGCAATTCGTATCATGTGCTCAACTTGTTACGATGGAATCTAGATTAGTTCCAGTGTAAAAGAACACATTTGTTAATCTATCATAGGTTCAAAGGATGGATGGTTTTGGATAAGAAAATGTGGTACATGCGGTCCCTCTCCCATGGAACAATGGAATCTCTTTTCTCATCTCACTCGACCTCTCGCAGAAATCTTCTATATATAAAACCAAAATATTAGACTTGTACAGATATTTTTGGGGATTTCTTAGGATTGGAAAAGCATTCGTCAGCTATTATTATGTTATAAAAGCATGAAAGTATAAACATACATGCACTTCTGAGCTTGACCATATGCTTTGAATTTAAGCGAACGTTGAAAACGCCTAGCACAAAAGCTGTGATCGCATTACAATTTTCTCTTGCACTTCACATAGTGTGTATCTGTCACTGCAAACCTCTGGTGCAATACGCATGCCGTTTCCTCTGGTTCTTACTGGGTCTCCTTCGTTTTGTCTGAAAGTTTCTACTCTGCGACATTCCCTGCACACGGCTTCTAACTTCAGCCATTACACTGTAAATACAGAAGCTCGGAAGTCGGAACAAGTGCAAATGGCTCTAGCATCGACACCACAACACTCTGTCACATGACAGTACGACACAGAGATCTGATTCTACCGGCTAAGAAGGGGTGTTTTGTAGGGATCGTCACCCCTTCAGGTTCAGATTAGCATCTTCCAGCAGAGAGGCCTTCCAGTCTCACTCAGTCCGTCACACTCTCTTCTGACCTTATCCGCGATGCAGAATCTGTGCCATTTGCAACTTTGTGCCACCTCTGAAGATTTTCATCGTCAGCCTATTTTATGTCCTTATCAAGATATGCAAGCATTCGACGTGCAATGATCCACCGGCGCAACCTTGCCCAGCGTATCTTCTGAACTTTCTGTGCAAATGAGCTGGAGAACAGTAGCAATTGATATGTTGCAATGCATCCTCACATATGGTGACCCAACCGGGCAAGCAGACGGCAATGGAGAATATTTGGCATATATCCCTATCCTCAATTTCTTGGCCTGAGGCTGAGAGTGCCGACCACATCCAGAGCTTTGCATCTGGGGATTCCAGGTTCCAGCCTGACTTTGATCAGTTCCTGGCTCCTCAGATCATCAAAGAGCAATATTCTTTTGACCTCAATTGCATATCTGATGCAAAGGCACCTGGATAGGGGAGACGATACGGAGAGAGAAAATCTGGAAATATATCTGTTAATAGGAAGGAAGAATCACACTATGCAAGACTGTGAAAAAAAATAGGATGCCCTCAAATACTTCCATTATTTAATCCCGTGATATTGTTTATGTACATCATTTATGGTGTGTCTACAATGTTCATGGAGCTTCATATACAATTCTCACTTGAGTAAAGGGGGCACATTTAAAAGGAGAAACCTTCCTTGTTCTCAGGAGAGCTCCTAGAGCACTCAGTGTTTCTACATTCCATGAAATATATACACAAAATAATATACTGTACAGTTTACCCTGGGTTAAAGGGTTTAGATAGATTCAACAGAATGTTGTTCTTGCGGATATCTTGATAAGATGATAGTTCCATCAACTTGAACAATGTCACTATATGCCGAATTGGATGAGCCAATCACAAATTGACAGGTTCCCCTTGAATCGGCATGTAAGCTAACACCGTAGTACTCAAGATGATCTGTAACACTCGTCCCGTAGACCGATCTATTCAAGCAAGAGCAAAGAATAAGCACAACACAAGGAGCATAAGTGTACAAGAAATGTGTGAGGCATGTAGATACCTGCTGCAGGTTGAGTCCTCGCCTGAACAATCACAAACTGTCTCATTCTTAGTAACTACGTTTCCTACCACAGTCTCGTGAAGCCAAACCTGAAGAAAGACAAATGCAGAACAAACACTAACTTAATTCTATTTACTTTATGCATTTTGTTAATTCTTTCTGAGTAACAATCAAGTACCCACCTCTCTTGCAAAGTGATGATAAGTCCATTCACCTAGGTAAGGAAAATATGGTGGCAAGTGTGGAACAATATCATTCTCATGGGTCACACGGGTGGTTCTCGGAACCTGATCATTGAAGTATGCAGCAAACGCAGGATTTCCTACACGAGGCTGTCCAAAAGTTATGAGCTGAACTTCATGTGACCCATATTTAACCTGGAAAATGAAAGGAGAGATATCAGTTAACAATATCTAATGAACCTACATTATGAAAAAAGCATCCCTTCTTCCTTTGCTTTTGTAAAGCATAGATACCAGGATCTACACTGAAGATATAAAGTAATCTACATCAAAATAGGCTTTCAGCTATTTATGACATGGTTTGAATTAAACTGAAAACTAATCCTGCATCCACAACAACAAAATCCTGCATGTCCAAGTTTTCTTTACTTTTTGGGCTATTTGTACTACCGTTGATGATTATTAATAGATCGGTGGATTTCTCGCAAAAAAAAAAAGTACAGTAACACACAAAGATGCAGACTGCTCAATGGTGCTTACAGAGAGATCAAGGGCACAGAACGAAGCTAAAGCCCCTCCCATCGAGTGACCTACAACATTTATGGGTAGTTTTCCATATGTCTTCCATGCCCACTGAACAGATTTCGAGATTTCATGCCGCAAAGTTGTATTATAATATGCAGAATAAAATCCATGGTGGACCTGCAATATGAGACAGAAAACAGCAGGTGAACAGGAGTGATTTCAAATTCAATAATACTTCCTCAGAAAACAATTCAAAATTGACTGATTGACGTACCATTGCATCTGGCATGCCAGGATAAGTTACATCTAGCTGCTTCCAGAAGAGATCTTCAATCCAATTTGAAGCACTTCACAATCACAATTTGAGTTAGGAACGAATGGGTATGAGCAACATATTATGTATCACAGGTTATAAAGAATTAAACACTATTAATTCCATAAACTATTTTTTAGAATTAGGTAGTATGTACAGATGAAAGATGTGCCCACATTGTATAAGTTGTGGTCAGCATTAAGTTATATTTAACATAATTAGCAAATTTACGTACCTGTGTTCTTGGGTACCCCTAAAAGCAATAATTATGGATCGTGGGTCAGGGGCAACTCCAACAAAAGCCTGCTCAAAAATTAATTGTCTGATATATGAGCATAATTTTCACTTAGAACTGCACGGAAGAAGATCACGAGTGGCTTATTAACCTGTAAACATCTCTCGACATCTACAATGATCTCTATCATCTCAAAACCCTGTGTTAAAAATGAAAAAAAGAAATAAGTAATTAGGAACAGTTAGTAGAAGAAGCAAGAGCAGCCAAGTCTAGTTTTCATCTCATGCAGTGTACCATTGTGTGACCTTGACACCTTGGACAAGTCCACGTCAAAAGTGAGGTAAGGTCAGAAGTATACACCTGAAAATTCATTCAGGCAAGTGAGGTCATGAACAGATTTTTTGAGAATCACATAAAAGGATACTCCCACCACAAAACTGCTCTAGCTAGGAGAGTAGAAAGTTTGGTTTAGGGAACTAATTTGAGCTGTTCTTAACAAAACAAACCATGTGCTAGCATATATGGTTCAAAGTAGAACTTACAGCAGATGCATACTCGACAAGAATATGAGAAAGAGTACTATTATAAGAATAACCACCATCAGAAATCTTCATCCTGAGCTCTGCATTGTGCAAAGAAAAGCGTAAGCAGTTTTCTGTTACATTATACCGAACAATGAAGGTCTTTAAGTTAATTTGGCGCAACATCAATTAAAAGAATCGACATATCAGACGTTATTGTTCGGTGCTGTGACGTCCAGCAATACTTTCCTATCTCAGCAAGGACAAAAAGGTATAGCCAACTGATTTCAGTTCTCATTCATGGCTACACATCTCTAAGCTATGAAGAGGCTGGAACCATATCTAGTTGGCACAATGTCAAACAACACATCGCTTCCAATATTACGGTATCACTTGGCGACAAGACAATGGCAGTAGGAAAGTAAGATATGCCAAATATAGTGCCGACGTGCAGAACATCTGAACTTGAGGATGTCATTAAGCATTTAAGCCTAACTCCAAAAGGTCCCAAAGTTACTGTCCCAACAAAATTTCGAACAGATTGCGTGAAATCCGCTGTCCTAATAGTTCACTACACTAAATTCTTAACCTTCCCTTCGCCAATTGATGTCTAATTAATTTCAAATTTCGCTAAATCACTTCTATCTTCTCCCGTTGTCACATTTGGTCCCAGTCCCAGAACAGCAGCTGGAACTAACTAGCGTAATCTCTCTGGATTTTTCCTGAACCCCGACCACGAATCGGGAGGGCGAATCACCAGATTCGCGCTGGAGCGGCGGCACCAGGTACCCGTAGCGACGAAGCGTTTCATCTACGCAAGCAAGGACCGGTGGATGAGACCGGGGGGGGGGGGGGCGGGGGGGGGAAGTCAAGAGATCGTCACCTCCTCCTGCCGCCCCTGCTGCTGCCTCCGTTGGAGAGAGCACGAGAAGAAGAAGACCCATGAGGGCCAGCAGAACCGCCGCCGCACTCGCCGTCCGCCTCAGCGGCGCCATCGCCGACGTCTCTTTCTTGGGACTCTCTCTGCAGCACCTAACGGAGAGGGGTGAAGAGCAAGGAAACAGGAAGGAGGGACGGGAAAGTAGGAGGAAAATTAACAGTTTTATTACAAAGGGCTGTTTCGCGAAACTGCGAAACTGTTTGACAGAGACTCGGATATGTTTGCAGTTTACACCTCGGAGTACTTGGTTACGTGAAACACATCCACAAGAATTTTTTTTCAGAAGCCAATAATAATGGATTAACGAAACACATGTGGTTAGCCACTCGCAAAAAGCAACGTCTCCTTCAAGTCTAGTCATAGTGAAAAATAACATCAAATAGTATCGGGCAGCCCTAGCTGGCGCTCGATCGCCAGGAAATTAGCGAGCGATCGGTTTCCGACGTGATTAGGAGTAAACGCTTGCTGTACGGTTTGCATGCATGTGAAAAGCAACAAATCTTGATGCTGAATTCGAAAATTTAAAACGTTTTAACTTTTAAACGACAACTCCGATTTAAGATTCGCTTTCACCAATAAATCCATCTCGACGAGATCTTCAAAACTAGCACCCATGTTAATATGTTTCGCCAAACTTTTTTTCTGGCTAAAAGTTATCAACTCTCTCTATTTGAATAATCAACCCCTCCGTACTTGAGTGATCAACGACAAATATATATTCAGGTTTCCTACTTATCAGCTAGCTGTTTTACAATTGGTGAACAGCTACTTTTTGGTCCGTCAGATCCATGTCCTGTGTTGCACGAATCTTGGCACATCTCTTTCTCATTTTCTCTTTTCCTGGTTGAGTCAACGTTCGACCCTCTCTTTTATTTTTCGAATTTCCTCATTTCCTCCTTTTCTGGCCGGTTGTCTCTTTTCTCCTCTGCCTCGGTTGAGTTGGAGGATAGGAAGGGGAGCGCCATGGCGGAGGTGTTGCCGGGTGACCACGCAGCGGACGCGCGCGGCGGCGACGGAGTCCGTGCTGCCCTCTTCGGATGTGGAGCGCCGGGTGAAGGAGGCCATGGGGAGTCCTGCTGACCGAGAAGTTCCCCGGTGCGCGGCCGGGGAAGCTGTTTTTCGTGTGCGTCGAGGACATGGCCGTCGTTCGGGGTATGCCTTCTGTATTCCTTTTCCTCTTTCATCTCTGATGTCGATTTTGGGTTGGGTAGTCACGTATGCAACTAGTATGCATCTGGCGGGTGCTGATTTGTGATGTTGTCGATTTTAGGTGGGCTTTCGTGTAGCCAACTAGCAAACAGGTTTGTATTTGGTTGCAGTGCTTCGATTTTTTGTTGTAGTTAGTTCGTCATGTTCACTAGTCTGAAGCCTTTTCGTTTTGCACATGGTGATGATTTTGGTTTTGTAAATGTATTAGTAACCAAGCCCAATGTTGATTCGTATATGAGTACAGCGAGATCTATGTAGTGTTAGGTAGCTAGATGTTGATTCTGATGTGAAGGTTGCCAGATGGAGTTAGCAAGATCTTAATATCATCTAAATAGTAAGGAATTTCTAATAACTGAAACTCATATGCAATTGACCGAAAATCGAGATGCATGTTTCGCTCAATTATATGTCCGAAGGCAGAAACTCCTAATATTTCCCTTTACTGATTCACTCCTTATTTTTTGCGTTTAGTTTTGATTAATTGACTGTAATCTGAACTGTCTGCTCACAGCTTGAAATCTTGAATCAGTTTAGATGTTTTTGCTGGTCTCGTTTATTCCTTCGAATTGTCCCGGTGAGGGAGCTTTACATGTATCTGAAATTCTGAATGCGATGAATGGCCCTTAGGCTGATGTGGCGACTGTGTTTTTTCAGTATATATGTATAAATCAGTGACTAATTCAGTTAGGGACTTTGCAATTGCTCTGTTATCACTTTATAGTAGATAACTGCTTTTTATGAGATGTATGGAGAAGGCTAGCCTCCATGTCCATGTAACGACAGACAATTGGTCTATAACTTAACCTGCAAAGTCACCTTTGATTATGGTTCATAACTTAACCTGCAAAGTCACCTTTTATTATTGTTCAGAACTACTTGAAAGGCAAATTTAGGCAGCCAACCAGTAATCTGACATGGATGACTCATGATAAGGATACATAATTTCCATGTCCCAATACGGATGTTTTCAGTTTTCAGTTAAACATATGTTCTCTTCATATACGGATGAACCCTCTGCTTTTTGTACTTTGATGCACATTTTGTTCAGATTAATTGATTCAATATAAATCATGTTTGGTCCTCGGATGAGTTTGAGTTTTGTAAATTGTAGCATTGAATAATCCAGAAACATGGATGCACCTTGTCTAGTTTGATTTTGTTGTTATTTCTTCTGCTGGCTCATTGAAGTTTATTAGTACCTGTTCTTTTAAGTATCCTATGCATTCGCATATTTCTAATGATATTGGGTTGAGTAAGCCATACAAAGGGAAATGGTTGTGTATTCCATAGGTTTAGTGCACTGCCTTTAATTATTTAACCTTAGCAACATTTACTGCTCTCTTTTCATAGACTTACTGCATATACTTCTCCCAACTGATTCTGCTGCTTGAACATAACGCTTCTTTGTAATGACCTAATCTTTCATTTCCTAAGTTTTAAAATTTTCTGGTTTTAATTTTTTCAGTTCTTATGTAATGTGCTTCTGATTTTTATTTTGTTTCTTCTGATATTTCTTGTTCATTTCATTTCTTTTTATTTTTTTTGGGTAGGGGGGTAACTCCGCCTACCATTCATTATGGTACCCGGTTCCAAGCCCGGATAAAGTAGGAGGGTCCCTTTTCTCTCAATCTTTCAGTCACTCAGTTTTCATTCTTCACCGTTTGTATTTATGTCTCTCAGCTTTTCTTCTCTCAGTTTTGAATCTCTTTTTGCTGAGTTTTTCTTGTCTCAGATTATTTTTGTCTCTTAGTTTACTATTCATCACTCTTCATTTCATATTAGTTCTTCAGTCTTCTTAATTCCTCAGTCTATCATGTTCATGTCATTTAATTCTCTCAGTCTCTCATTCTCCTTCTCAGTATTTATTTCAGTTCTAGTATTGCTCGTTTAAGTTTATTTACTCTTTCTCACTTTATCAGTTGTTTAGTCTCATTCTCCTTCTCAGTATTGCATTGTTATTTTATTTTAGTTTTGCATTCTCCAGCTGCGCCTCTGAAAACCTTCTGATCATTCAACATTTCTTCAGTCCCTCATTTTGTCATTTATTCATTCTTAAATTTTCTCTTCATTTTTCAGTCGGCACCTTTTTTTTAATTCTTTCTTTCTACTTATCAATTATGAAAACACTAGGTGTTCCTAACAACAGCGCCAAAGGTATCAAAGCCAAAGGCATTAATTTTGTCTTTCAGTAATTCTTTTTTGTCTTTCTGCACTGCTTGTCATAGCTCATTTTCTGTCTTTACTGTTTTGTATTTCAGCTTATCAGTTTTCTCTTCAATCATTATATGCTTATGTCATATTTCTTCAGTCATTGTTTGTTACTTACTTATGTAGAGAGAATAAAGTTGGTCAGAGATGTGTGGTGGCATAGCAGCAGTTGATTTCATCGATGATCAGATGTTTATCTCATTTGCATTCATTTTTTAGTATTTTATGTTTCTCATGCTCACATTTTCATGAATAGACTGTGCGTACTAGATTGATAGTTAGAATCTCTTCTTGTCCATGAGCTGGTGTGACCGTCGGTGACGGTGCTTGTCTGCCGGAGGAATATGCCACTCTCTGATCCTTATTGAGAAATTAGTGTAGGAGTTTGTTTTCTAGAAGTTTTTATATCCAGATTTAAAAGTTTTACTATCTTATATTTTTCAGGGTTCTGCTGCCTGGCATGTTCGATGGACTGTCCAAAGTTCAAATGTTTCTTCGTTCAGTTTTTATTTCTTCTTCAGTTACTTTAGTCTTCAGTAGGTGATTCTCTCTTCTATCAGCGTGTCTCACTTTCATTTTACAGTATCATGAGTGTTTGTATTAGTTTTCAGTTTTAAGTAACCATTTTAGTCCATGTTAGTCCTTCTAGTGACGCCAAGTTTCTTCTGTGTATCTTTCTTGAGTCCTCATTCTCTCATGCAGTGCATTAGCAGTTTTAACTATTGTTCAGTTATTTTCTCAATACAACCTATCAGTATTCAGCCTCTAAATTGTCGATCGTATTCTTTCTTCTAAGTATGTGTTAATTCTATAATCTTTAGTTTATCTTTCTTTATTATCGTTCTACAACTTAGTTGCTTAGGCTTAAGTGTTCAGTTTTCCCTCTATTTCTTTTTCTTCAGTCTCCAAGTAGTGTAGTGTTTGCTCATGCCTGGACAAAGGTGGTTGGAGCAGCATCATGTTAGTGAGCGGCAAACTGGTAAGTTTGGTAGGGCAGCATCATATGAGTTAGCGCCAAATTGGGTAAGGTGGGTGGAGCAGTATCATGTCACTTAGCATCATGTCAAGTAGTTTGGTTATTAGTTTACTTTGGGAAGGAGTTTATTTTCACTCGTTGTCATGCATGTTTTTATTTTCAAGATGAGGAAGTATGTGAATACAGGGGGCTACTATATGTTCAGTTTGTCCTTCAATTATGTGTCGGGCTCAGCTGGGAACTTACACTAGAGGGACAACATTATTTTGATGAACTTGTTGATGGTGTTCACTGGCAAATGCTAGTTACCTTGGTTTTTTCATAATTTCGCGGTGCTTTACCATCTGGCTATACTAAAAGAGTGGGTTTCCTTCTGTTTTAGTTCAGTTTTGCACTTATTTGCGGGAGGATGGGAATAGACTCCTTCTAGTGACGCCAAGTGTCGGGCTCCTTCTAGTGACTCCTTCTATTTCAGTTTCTTTAGACTCTTTTGTTTATCTAGTTTGTGTTTTCAAATTGCCTTCCTCTTATTTTTCCATGCCTAGATGGGTGTTGAATGGAGTAGTAGTAGAAATAGCATGTAGCAGGTGACATTCTGTTTTTATAACAAGATGTTGTTTGAACTACTAGTTTGTAACTAAGGTTGTGTGCTCGGTACTGACAGAGTATCAAGCAGGTGACATTCAGGTTTATTTCTTCTTCAGTTACTTTAGTCATTCAGATTGGGGTGGTCGAACAGCGTGAGGTTGCTGGTTTCTTGAGGAAGAAGAAGATCGGGGGAAGGTGGGCTTTTCTGTTCTGGGCTTTTGTAAGGCAGCACTGAGTGCTCGGGATGGGAATGGGTCGGCCCGGACCTGGCCTTGGACCCGGCCCTCTTGGCCCTGAGGCCAACTTGCGAGGCCATGGGTCGACCCATAAAAAAATAGTTGATGGCCCCGCTGGCCCGACGGGTATTTTGGGTCGACCCAAATTTTAGAGTGTGTATTATACGTATTTTTCTATATAATTCAGTGGACATATAAAAGTAGGTATACTGTCTAATTTTGGAATGCACGTGAAACAAAAAAAAATTGGAGGCTCAACACGAACAGGTTATGTGTTCCTGAGTGCTACTACCTAGCTACTAGCTACAAATCGATCGATTGACCTGACTGCTTGCTTAGCTATCGGCAAATTTGTTACTGCTACGTGCGTGTATAGCCGGAACAAATCGACTTAGCTTGCAGAGTGTTGCTTGCGTCTCAGGCTGCAAACGGGACGCACTGCGGGGGCCCGCGTACACGCCGCACAAGTCCGCAATGATTGCGCGGCATACCGCGTATAAGCCGCGTATGAGCGGTGTGTTTTCGCGGCGCCGCGCGCGCCGCGTACGCTGCTTGCCACGCCGCGCATTGGCCGCTCGCTAGGCTAGATCGCTCGCTCGGTAGCTCTGCTCTTAGCTAGCTAGCTCATGATATATTATGGCTTAGTACAGAAACCCTGCAGAGCTACAACTTGAAGAGTAGCAGCATCGATGTGGTATTTAATGAGCTTGCAATGTCATACACATAACCACATTTACATGTGAAATACTAGTACACATTCAAGAAAATTCTTGTGAAAGCCTAATACAAGCAATGTAATTCAACAGAACACAATTCAAGCCTAGTCATTCTTGACGCCCAATGTTTATACACCTCTTGAGTAGACCAGTTAACATAAAATCTGCTCACGTACCTGCATAAATTCGTAGCGCTCCCTTCCAATTGATTCATTCTCAGCAAAGGCAAAATATGACAACATTGGGTAGTGTCCAACATAGAATACATAGCTGTCTCTTTGGATAGTTACACCCCATTCACGGTAGTACAAGAAAATTTCAGGAGGAAAAGTCTGAACAATACATCAGAGAGCATTTGACAGACTCAGCAACATTGATCAGACTATCTTACTGTGACAGATTCAACAGTACAGATTCAGCAGCATTTAAAAGTGACAGATTCATCAGTACAGACTATCTTACTGAAGCATACTCTGCATCGTGCCATTATCCATCGCCAGTGGCTGATCATGTGTAGTAGCTCCCAGACTTACTCGCCATCCTCCCTGAACAAGTGCTCGCCATCCAGCTGTTGTTGCTCCCTTCAGGTCGTCGCTGAAGAAGCACATTCAGCCTGAAAGAAAATTCAGGTTACATAGTTTCCTTTCTCAAGATACTCTACTGCCTGTTGTAGCCAACAAGATTAATGTCATTTCAAGTGTTGCATTCCCAAACAATTGTTGCATACTCATGAGATGAAATTATTCCCAGGACAGAGAGGAAATTATTCCCAAACAATTGTAGTACATATAGCTCTGGTTGCCAATACATAGCATGGTTGCCAATACATAGCATGGTTGCCAATACAGGCCCTAAGGACAGAGAGGGAATAGAGATAGAGCAACTCAAGGTACCTGGTATGATGCAAGGGAAGCTTCAAACAAATTCCTACTCATTCTTCCTAGCGTCTGAAAGTGTAAGAGTAATTTTATTAGCCACAAGAAAATATTACATGAGCCAAAGGAAAAGGGAAAAAATACATACCAGCTGCCTTAAACCAATCCTGTAGACATATCAAAGACTCAACGGTAGTGGGCGCAAGGCTGCTCCTATAATCGCTGATGACGCGTCCTCCGGTGCTAAAAGCCGACTCGGAAGGCACAGCTTGAGGCAGGGATAGCCAATACGTCACGGGCAATTTTAGAGAGCACAGGATATATCTCAGATTTTGTTTTCCACCAATGTAGCATATCAACCTTCTCCTTTCGAGGTGTCAATCTGTTCTTTCAAATATTGATCTAGCTCATTGCTTGATTGCTGTCTTTTGGACTTCATGTACTGATCCCACTCTGCTAGTGGATCATTATCATCTTCCACTTCCTGAGTACCACTGTCTCTCTGTGACTCAACCTCTTTGTTGTACTCATTGAAGAGCTTCAGCATGTTATTCTTCACTTCACCCATCCATGTTTCCGCCTCCTTTTCACTTCCAAAGTCACTCAACAGAAACTCAAGGAAGTCGTACTTGTACCTTGGATCAAGAATAATAGGAATGCAAGCAGACATGTATGTCTCCTGCCAATATTGGTTGAACTTGGTTTGCATCTGTTCAACCATCCTTGCAATGGTTGTGTCCTGAAATGTTGCTTCATTCTTCTCAATTTTTCTGTTCAGAATTGACCCTTCTTTATTCAACAAATTCTTGATGCTCCACAACTGGTAGAAGTAAAGATGAGAGGTTGGGTACTTTGTGCCTGAAAGGGTTTCGTTGCCGTGTAGAAGACCTCCAACACCTTCATTACAGCTTCAGCCAAGTCCCATTCCGAGTTCAAAGGAGCAAACGTGTACTCCTTATCTTGATTTTCTAGGGAAAGGAATGCACTCCGAAGAGGTAAAGCAGCTTGAAGCATCAAGAATGTTGAATTCCAGCGGCTTGCCACATCAGGAGAAGGAGTTTTCGTAGGCAGACCTTCTTGTATGATTATTGCATCAAATTTGTCAATTCTTGATTGCGAGCTTCCCACATATTTCACACTCTCTCTAATGTTATTGATAATATTCTTTATAACTCTAAGACCATCTTGGACAATTAAATTGAGAACATGTGTAGCACAGCGAAAATGAAGCAACTTCCCTTCTAAAACTAGAAAACCTTTTTTCTTCAAATTTGTCCTCAATGAGTTCACCATTGCCGTGTTTACTCGCTGCATTGTCCAATGTAAAGCTAAACAGCTTGTCTTCTAAGTTCCGAGTCATGAAGAGTGTTTAGAACTGAGTTGAACATGTTCACAGAGTTGTGTGGTGTCTCTAGCATAACAAACCTTATAATATATTTGTGAAGCTTCCAATCATCGGTAACAAAATGACAAGTCAAGCACAAGTATCCCAATTTCTGGTTTGAGGTCCACATATCTCCCGTGAGAGATACGCGATAGGAAGCGAGTTTCGAATAACTCTTTCATTAAATCTCCATGATACTTGAATGAATCTAGACAATCATTCTTTATTGTTGTCCTAGAGATATTCTCAAACCATGGATTCAAGGAGGCTGTGAATTCTCTAAAGGCTGTGTATTCAACTAAAGAAAAAGGCATTTCATTCATGACAACCAGCCTGAGCAACTTTCTTCTTGCCAACTTAGGATTGTACTTCCAATTGGGCGCAATCTCATCAGGACGACCCATCTTAGCAATCATGTCATTCATAGAAGTTTTAGCTTCACATACCTTTAAATGTCTTTTCATGTGGCTGGTTCCAAGTGTCTCTACTAGCCGCAAATATTTGATGACAATGAATGCATTTGCCTTGCACAAGCTTCCCATCCTTATATATTGGTTCAGCTTCTCTCCATATGTCCGATACCAATTTGCGGGGCTTTCGTTTTGATGCTACACGAATGAGAAAAAGATTAGGTAGCCCAACAAGAGTAAACAAAAACTAAATGAGTAATACATGTATGCATGGTCCAGGAGAAATATCATACCATGTGAATTGGCCGCTGCTGTATCAGGAGAAAGATCATGAAGAGAAGGGGAACCTATTTGAGAACAACTTGGTGGTTGTGGTGTCTTAGGTGAACCTGCCATTTTTGCTCTTTTCGCTGCTGCAGACCTGACAAGGAAATTAACCCCCGGTGAACTCGTCAATTTTGGAGATCGTAGTCCCGCACTGGCTGGCTTGGTATTTCTGCCACGGTAATCTGGAAGTTGCTTGTCCTGAGACTTAACCACCTTCTGGCACTTCTCCTGAGAAACAAAGGTAATGAAATTAGTATATACTGTAAATAAAACTCTAGTATATACTGTAAATTAGCTATCATAGCATGACTTTCATAGCTGAACAACCAATATCTGTTTTCCCTACTTAGGCTGATGTTAGGACTTAGAGTGCAGTCATTACATGAATCAGACATAAAAATGCTGCTATGCACAGTGGTGTACCTAAATTATCTATAGGGAAAATGAATTGTTATATCTTTGTCCATAAAGGGTAATCTCTCTGTTTGGATTTGTGATGTTACAGGTGCACTGACGATTGAAACACTCTGCAGCCTGTCCAAGTAGCAACACATTTTTAAGTCTTCCAACAGTGTGCGGTTGTTGGAATTACTTCAATCTGAACAAATGCAGTTTGGATTCATAAACCATTTTACAAGTGCATGGTGATCATGGATGCGTGGCAATCGGCAGGATTGGTAGTAGTTACCTTGATGAGGGAGCTACCATTGAGCTTCTTGCGCTGATTT
This sequence comes from Lolium rigidum, assembly GCF_022539505.1. Taxonomy (NCBI): domain Eukaryota; kingdom Viridiplantae; phylum Streptophyta; class Magnoliopsida; order Poales; family Poaceae; genus Lolium; species Lolium rigidum. The sequence continues at coordinate 226,652,129 of NC_061510.1, read as the reverse complement.
TGCTTCGTGTTCTTGCACTGCGTCCCCTTCCCGCCGTCGTCCGTGGCCGCCGACCCTCCCCACGCCACCAACGAACCCTTGGCCGCTGCTGCCCATCTTGAGACCACCGTCGCCGTCCGTGGCCGCCGACCCTTGGCCACCGACCCTCCCCATGCCACCAACGAACTCTTGTCCGCTGCTTCCCGTCGCCGGCTGCTGCCCGTCGCCGGCCCTGGGGGCTGTTGAATCGACGCAACCGAGCAGGGAGGGACAGGGAGGGGTCGAGGGGAGCACTGGAGGTGGAAATGGAGAGGCCTCCGGAGCGGGAGGAGGAAGGGCGGCCATGGCGGTTGGCGGCGCTCCGGTGGCGGCGCCGAAATCCGGTGGCGGCGCTCCGCTCGGGCACCTATGGACTACGGTCTCCGTCTCCGTCGCCTACTGACTCGGTTCTGTGACCTAACGCGGCACTACGCGGCAAACGCGGGCCGGCCCGCAGAAGCCGTTTTTTTTCCTACGTAACCGTGGGCTCCCGCATAGCTATTGAAGTGGGCCGATATCTGCGGCGCCGCGGACGGCCCATTCCCGCTTGCACCGTGACTTGCGTCGACAAATTACTTCAGGAAGTGGCAAGATCGGACCTTGCCAACGTCCGCGAAAGCGACGATTACGACGTATAAGCTGATGTGAGATACGAGATGGGTCGGCCCAGCTGACCCGTCGGGTAACTCGGGGCCGGCTCCGTCGACCCAAATCTCTTTCGAGGCCGATCCACATGACCCATTGGACCTGAATTTTCGGGTCGGGTCAGCGACCCAGCGGGTCGACCCGGCCCATTCCCATCCTGACTGAGTGCGTCATTTTCGTGGGCTCATTTACGTGGGTTCATTTTCAAGTGAGTGCGTCAGGGGCTGAGTGCGTCAGGTGGTGGAAAATCAAGGGAAAACTGAGGACAGCTGGCTACAGTTCATTGGGGGAAAACCTGTCTGTCCACGAATTGGAAAACAGACAGCTGTTGGTTAGTCAAAATTATCAACCTGGTGCAGACTATTGAGGAAAGTTCTGCATGCAACCATAAATAGACGAATCTGGTGATGTTAGCAAATCTTTTCCAAATTTGAAAATTCAAAATGTTTTAACTTTCAAACGACAACTCCATATTAAGATCCGCTTTCACCAATAAATCCGTCTCGACGAGATCTTCAAAACTAGCACCCATGTTAATATGTTTCGACAAACTTTTTTTCTGGCTAAAAGTTATCAAGCCTCTCTATTTGAATAATGAACCTCTCAGTATTTGAGTGATCAACGGTAAATGTATAAAATTATCAACCTGGTGCAGGGTATTGAGGGAAAGTTCTGCATGCATGCACAAATAGACAATCTGCTGATGCCAGCGAAATCTTTTCCAAATTTGAAAATTCAAAACGTTTTAACTTTCAAACGACAACTTCAAATTAAGAGCATCTCCAGTCGCGTCCCCCAAACCGTCCCCCAAACCGCGCCGGATCGAGCGTTTGGGGGACGTGTTTCGTTCGTGCCGCGTTTGGGGGACGTCGCTCCCCAGCCGCGTCCCCCAAACGCCGCCCCCAAACATTTAAAATAATTTTTCCGGCATTTTTATTTCAATTTCCACAAACTAATACATAATTTGGAACGTGGTTTACACGAAAACACAGTTTGGAACATGGTTTTCCACAAACTAATACATAGTTTGAACCATGGTGGACACAAATATAAAATATTGCAAAGAAACTAAACCTAACTAGGCCGTGCATCGAAGGTTTCGTGTGTTCGCTGCTAAGAAAGAACACTCGAGGGCACACCCGAGTCACCTAAACTGGAAAATCCAGCGGGAGGATGGTGCCCTTGTTGGTTCTACCGATGAGGCGAACAGGCGAAACCTCCGTGCACGTATTCGCTGCGAAGAAACAACACTCATTCAGTCGTCCTCCTCGTCGGTGCTGTCGTCGTCCCTGTCGACGTGGTAGTCCCGGAGGCAGCGCCTCTCGTCGAAGACCTTGATTTTCATGTCCCTGTTGCCGAAGTAGGATAACACGAGGATGAAGCCGGCTTGGAGGCTGTGGTGGCGCGCGAACTTCTCTCAGCCGATGTTGAGGTACATCTTGCCGCGCGCGTCGTAGATCGCCTTGACGATCCACCGGCAGTAGCCGCACGAATGCTCCCGCAGATGCATCGTGCGCGGGCGTACGCCGCCGACGTACTCGGCGAAGGAGTCCGGCAGCCTCTCGGATGCCGCGCGGGTCGCCCTTGAGGACGTGGACGAACTCGAACGAGACGTCCGGCTCCACGTCCATCTCCGACGATGATGAAGGCGGCGTCGTGGAAGGCGACGGCGAGCGTTCGGCTACGCCGCGGCCACGACCACGACCACGACCACGGCCGCGGCCGCGAGGTCCGCCTCTACCAGACATAGCGTCGAGTCTTGTTGAGAGATGGTGGCGGCTAGGGTTTGGGAGAGAGGCGCTAGGGTTTGTGTGTGAGAGGGACGATGAGAGGCGCCCCTTTTATAGGCCGGAGGGAGGCGGAGGAGCGGTGGCGCTCATTAACGCCGGCACGCAGAGCTAGGCGCGACGGGACGCGTCGCCGCGCCCTCTCGCGGGAAGCTGCACCGTCGGCTGCGCGCCAGCAACTTCCGTCGCGAGGTAGGCGACGGTTAGGTTTAAATTAATTGTGCCGCCGACGGGTCGGCCCCGCCACTCCCCGCCTCGCTTTCGTTGTGTCCGGCGTCCCGGTGCGTCCCCGTGGGACGGGGACGGGCTCGGGGCGCCGGACACCGAATGGGGGCGCGCCGGACAAAAAAGGGCTTTGGGGGACGCGGCTGGAACGCTTTTTTTGTCCGGCGCGCCCCAAATCCCTTTGGGGGACGGTTTGGGGGATGCGACTGAAGATGCTCTAAGATTCACTTTCACCAATAAATCCGTCTCGACGAGATGTTCAAAACTAGCACCCATGTTGATATGTTTCGAGAAACTTTTTTTCCGGGCTAAAAGTTATCAACCCTTTCTATTTGAATAATCAACCCTCCGTACTTAAGTGATCAACGGTAAATATATAAAATTATCAACCTGGTGCAGGCTATTGAGGGAAAGTTCTGCATGCATGCACAAATAAACGAATCTGCTGATCTCAGTGGAATCTTTTCCAAATTTGAAAATTCAAAACATTTTAACTTTCAAACGACAACTCCAAATTAAGATTCGCTTTCACCAATAGATCCGTCCCGACGAGATCTTCAAAACTAGCACCCATGTTGATATGTTTCGAGAAACTTTTTTTCGGACTAAAAGTTATTAACCCTCTCTGTTTTGAATAATCAACCCTCCGTACTTGAGTGATCAACGGTAAAATGTATAAAATTATCAACTCCAAAGTTAATTTTATTTTAAACATTTTAGCGAATCTTTTTTACTTTAGAAGCTATCAACCCGGTGTCCTGATATTTATCAATAGTAAATATGAATAACTATCAACCCTAAAAATCTAAATTCATTTCGAATATTTTGGCGACTCTTTTTAGTTTACAAGTTATCAACCCGGATTCCCGTTATTTATCAATGGTAATTATAAATAACTACCAACCCTAAAAAGTATTTCATTTACAATATTTTAGTGAAATTTTATTTATTTTACAAGCTATCAACCTGGTGCCTCGTTATTTATCAACCGTAAATATAAATAAATAATAACCCTAAAAATTATTTCATTTAGAATATTTTAGCGACTCTCTTTTAGTTTACAAGCTATCAACCCGGTGACCCGCTATTTATCAATGGTAAATATAAATATATATCAACCCTAAAAATTTAATTGAAAAATATGTAGCGACTCTTTTTTTGTTTACAAGTTATCAACCCGGTGCCACGTTATTTATCAACGGTAAATATAAATACCTAGCAACCCTAAAAAAAGTAAATTTCTTTTAGAATATTTTAGCAACTTTTGTTAGCTTACAACTTAAAACAATACTTAATTTGAGTAGCAAGTGGTAGTTCATTTGAGTTGCAAGTGGATCTTCCCACCCGTTATTTTCCCCCTTAAAAACCACTGGCCCGAAAAAGGGAATTGCACAAAAAACCCCTTAAACATGAATTACCGTACGAAAAAAACCCAAAAGTGAATTGCAAAAAGAGAATTGAGAGTCTGCCTCGTGCTGAAGAAAAAGAGTGAGATGCTATGTGTATGCATGCAACAACTTACGAAAGCGTGTTGAAAAGTTAGCTCATTAAATGCAAATCCATGAGATAATCTGTGCATGTGCATGCATGTAGTGTGAACGCTATTGGCTGCATGCAACTTGCAAAGTAGTAATACAAATTATTAGTGTGAACACATGTGAACGTAATTAAACACTAGGTGATAAAAAGGGAATGGACTCGCTGCGCGAGCGCTTCCACGCTACAGAAAGTGATTGCTCGAGCGATCGATGGCCAGGGAGAGGATTCGAATAGTATCATGCATATATGTGCACTAGTCCTGAGTTCTAGGATTTTAGAGGATTCTATATATGCCCATCGAGGTTGGGCTTCCCAAAAGGCCTCCAACAGTAAATTATTTACGTAGTATAATCTTGTTGCGATCGGTGCATCCTCAGGGCTTGCTACCGTTTTGTCTCCCTGCGTGTGGGCCTGCGGGGGAACAGCTGCAGGTGGGTCCGCCAACCGAGCTGACGCACGACCCGTCCAGTCAATGGCCCTTCTTCCTGGGTTCCTCCCTCAACCTCTCTTCTTCCTCCCCCCACGCGGCCGCCACGCTCAGGTCCAGGGCCGCCGGGAGCCCCCCTCCACGAAATACGTCCAATTGACCTCGATTCAACGCCGCCGTTGTTTGTACTTTGTAAGCCCAGAGTGCTGGGCGCTGCTCAGGCCATCTGCCGCCCAGACCTAGGTTTCCTCTCCCTTCCTCTTCACGACCGCAGCCGCCCCGCTCCCCCGTCTCCTCGCCCTCACCATCGATCCACCAGCCGAGTTCGCCATGGAGGAAGCCGACGCAGCTGGAGCGGCCGGCGTGCGCGGGGCGTCGGCCAAGCGCGGGCACACCGGCGCGATGAGCAGGGAGAGTGATGGTGGCAGCATGGGGAAGCCGCAGGCATCGAGGCGGACGCTCTCGGGGCGGCAGCGTCGCTGATCTGCCCCGTGAAGGTGACGAGGTTAAGTACTGCCACATGTGCGCCTGTGAGTTCTACGATTTGCAAGACGGCCTTGACTTCAACCAGCCCAGCAACTCAGCAAGGACGTGGACTGGCTCATCAACGCCACCATGGACGAGATCCCGTCGCTCGACCCGGCCGCCTTCGCCGCCATACCGGATATCTAGAAGCAGCCAGCAGGCTCGGCCTCGCGCCGGCAAGCAGCAGCATGTCGAAGACCAGCTGGGGTCCGAGCTCTCACCCTCTATGTTTTTTTTTTGGGATGCAGGTCGTTCGCGTGTCCATCCTCCCCTCTGCCAGCATATTGGTGTGGTGAGTGTTTCCAGGCCCCTCTGCCCCATCTTCATATTTGTGTGCACTCCATCTGTTTGAATGAAAGTCCGTGGTTGTGTCAGCGAGGAGTGGGTTCTTCTTACATGATTTTTTGGTTCCGGATGTTCCTAGCTTATAACTATAACCACATTAATGCTTGTTTGCTTGATTGAATTTCACTTCTGGCATTGGCTGCAAGAGAAGTAATTTACTTTGCTAGAATCAGGCACGACAGCTTCAAGGGCTCAATTACAAGAAATCTAAAACAATAATTAGTATAAATTATTATCTAAAACAATAATACAGAACTTCAGATGTAACTGAGATAGACCTTGTATTCTTTAAACCTGTTCATCGGTTTTGTTATAGCAGTCTAATTTAAAATTTATTTCTATAATTAGTGTAAATCCTTACATTTATTTATATTCTCTAGGTTGTCACTGTAAGTTCATTGGTATTTGAGAACCTCACAAGCCATATAGCTTTAGTGTATCCATTTACTTATTTGGCCTATGAGAACCTCACAAGCCATATATTTCTTGATATTCACAAAACTGAGTTAGAAACTGCTTTAAGGAGATGGGTGACACAGAACAATAGATGTATGCTGAGTGCTAAGGTCGTGTTGTCATCTAAAACAACTTAATGTATTCTTTCCCTAAGATAGCACAGTATCATTACTCAAGCTTTTTTTGTGTGTGGTTAAAATAGAGTCCTTCAAATTTATCTCTGGCTAAGTAAAATGTCACTTTAAGATAGTAATATTCTACTTTTAGATGTTTGATTCCTTCTTTCTTTGGACATTCTTGACTTAGAGAAGATTTACAAGTTGAGAAATTGGAAGCAGAGGTATCTGAACTGCGAAAGACTTTTGAGATAAGCAAGAACAAGAAGTAATGTTTTAGGTCCTCTCTTAGTGCCTAGGCTTTATACTGTATGAACTTTCAACTCTGAAATCCTCTGCTTTTTTTCTTGGTTAAAAGGTATACACATTTACTTGCCCGTACAGATTTAGGTAAGAAGGGAGGCATGCCGACCAATGGTTTATTATTCGCATACAACAAGTATGTATACCATAGAGCAGTAAGCTTATTTTATCTCAGTATGCATGCGTGGATTTCAATATCTGTTGAGTAGTGTGTGCTGAATGCCTGCATATATTTTGTTGGCCTATCTTTTAGATTTTATTGGCGAGACACACTGGCCATGTGACCCTGACTGTGTAAGAACATTAGGAGTTCGATATGTCCAATATCAGTTCCTTGGATATCTACTTTATCACTTCAGCCTATATGTGATGCTTTTTTATCCATAGCATGAAAGCTTTGACGATGTGCACAATTCTTGAGTAAAAGCCAGACAACATAATGTCAATGTAGAATAGTGCAAATCTACCTAGCCTAATTTATATTTAACACTATTCTTCTTCGGCGTGATATTGTTGTGTTCTTTCTTGGTCTTCACTCTAATCATTCCCGGCAGCATTGTTTTCTGAATTTGGTCCTCCATTGCAAAATTGGTGTTCGGAGGGTGCCCGTGGGAATCCCTGTTCGCTATGCCTTCATTGAATGGTTGTGGATTGGCAGCGCGATTCTTCCTGCGTTCATGAAGGTGAGGTGTTCTTTTGTGCATATTGTTGATGGCGTGCTTGGCTGCCTTAATTTTTGGAGTGTTGCGGCTGGTGTTCAGTTCGTGACACACATATGTGCCTTCTGCGTGACCTTTCCGTTGCCTTTGGCCTACTTTGAACTGATCATATCGGGTACTCCCTCCTGTCTCTTTTAATTGACTCAAATTTAGTACAAAGTTGTACTAAATTTGAGTCAATTAAAAAAAACGGAGGGAGTAGTTGTTAGTGTCAGCAGGTTTGTCACTGTTGATACCAGGTGCAATTGCATACCTCCTTGACATTTGGTTCTATATTTTCAGATCACGCATTTACATTCCTAGGTAGTTGGCATAAAAATATCTGTTTGGCGGTAGCTAGAGAGTACCAAATGTTGGTGTCGGTTAAGGAAGCTTTATGTTGAGATTTTTGAGAGCTTTAGAAGGCTACAACTTAGTTCTGAACATGTTGCTTTTTCTTGCAGGTCATCTGCTAAGTGTAGTGCCATCACTCTGTTCAGGGTAGTCTCAAGGTGCATCCATGGCAGGTGGTCCAGATATTTGGTTGTGTAGTCATTATTGTATGTATAAGAGCAGAACCAAAATCACTAGAGTTTTGTGCTGTCAAAATGTATCTGCTTATATTTTCGCCGGGCTTCTATGTTAGTTTTTCTTTTCAAACGGACTTCCTGTCATGATATGGAAAGTGATTGCCATTAATTAGAAGGTTCTTGGTTCAGCGGAATGAGAGACAAGCACCATATATGTTCCACCTAAGAAAGTAATTTAAAATATGTGTGTTAATGTTGAGATCAAAATCAGAAAGAAAACTTGCATATCCAGGAAGGGTAAAATATTGCTTGTGTTGATACATGACAAAAGGCAGACTTGCCAACTACTAGATAGAAAAACCCTCCTGCCAACAGGTGAGCATGCGACTAAATTTGGTGTGTTCATTTAGACCTTAAACTGTGTTCGACATGGAGAGAATATTCTGGGGCTTCATTTTTTGCCATCGATCTATGCTTTTGTTTGTATGCCTACTATACTTTCACTTATGCTGTTATGCAGAACATATCGCTTTATCGTTGTTCATGATATTTTATTATTATTGCAAAGAGGCTTTATTTGGTACGGTTAAAAAGTTATATGATGTTATTTTGCAAGTAGACAAGTTGTACAGTATATCTTTGTTTTGTTTCTGGAGGCTCCATGCTCCTGGTTGAAGCAAGAATTTGGATTGCAATACGAATGACTGATTTGTTGCACTTAATTAGTATCTAAATAACATCATTTTCTTAAATATATGGTAAATTTTGTAGCAGCATTCCTCATTACGCTTAATTCTCTAGCTATGCACCCACATAGCTGCAGAAACACCACGTCCATGCTCTTGGCAGACCACAACTTCCTTTTACAACCACTTATCTACACATAGATGCAGTACTCTTAGATGAAAGGGTCCGATTGCATAGCAAAGGGCTACGCTGGGTGACAAACGACTGGCAGACGGCGCGGCGAAGCGCGCTATCCATCTAGTTTTATTTTTTTACGTTCTAAGCTCTCCATCAGTATTCAACACTTTGAGGGCTACGATACATCTCCCTTAACCCATTGATTTCGAGATCAAGTGAGGAAGCAAAGATGAGGCCTGCGTGGACAACGGGGATGCAACTGGTGGAAAAACAGGCTTTGGTCGCGGTTGGCAACTGCCATTAGTCGCGGTGGCCCAACCGCGACCAAAGTAGCGCGACTAAAGGCCCCCCCCCTTTAGTCGCGGTTCCTTACGAACCGCGACTAAAGGCCCATCCACGTGGGCCTCAGGCGAGCGCCGGGCGGAGGACCTTTAGTCGCGGTTCTTCCGGCCAACCGCGACTAAAGGCCTCCGCAGGGTTTAGGGTTTAGCCCCCTCCCCCTAAATCTGGTTTCTTTTTAATTTGTATTATTTTATTTCTTTTGGGTTTTAATTTTGAAGGAGTTTCACATATTCTACGGTACTGTATACATACATGCATATGAATGTACAATTTCAAACAAATTTGAAATTAGAACCAAAAAGAATTCAAGAGTAATATACAATATATATTCAATATCGGATGACCATATACAATATATATTCAATATCGGATGACCATATACAATTTTGAACAAGTTAGTTACAAATTCCGGTGCCTATAAAGATCTACGTCATCGTAATAGTGTTCTCCTCTAGGATCGATGACTTCCCTCGCCAACCATCCAGCTAGTTCCTCTTGAAGTGGTCGGAAGCGAGCTTCTAGACTAAGCGTCTTCCGAAGGTTATTCCTCGGGATGTTGTTCTCACACGTCCGGTCCCGCTCATTGCGGTATCTCCGGATCCTCTCACAAACATAGTATCCACATAGATTGGTCCCCGGTGGCTGAGTATCCCCAGTCGTCGGCACTGCCATTTTAAAATGTAGCTCTTTTTTGAATTCACCGACCTTGGTATCTACGAACCGTCTCCAAACCCTACGAGGCAAAGGAAATTAAATAAACAAGAGAGTTATTAATTAATTAGTTACTTGATATTAGGAAATGATGAACGAAATAGGCCGATCGATATAGAGCGCAAATGAATGAAAATAATTACTTTTGCATCATTTTTCTCATGTCGCCCCAAAGCGCCGGATCCATATTCAGAGAGTCGTGGACGAGAGCCGAGGAGGTCTGAACTTTAATTACCATAAGAATCCGAGTGGAACCTGCGGACACGATACATGCACGAGTCATGCATAACTCATCGATTAGCCACATACCATGCATGGAGTAAACAAAAGAGAATGTGCTCAAGACAGAAACACTCACCCAAAATGGTAAGGAAATAGAATATCACTTTTCCGTTGCTGTTTTCTAATAAACCGCCACAGGTCTTCCTCCACGTCGGCGGGGTGGTGTTCTAACACATATGAATTAACGATGTGTGGGTCAATGAACCCAACATCATGGATGTTCCTTATTCGCATTTCCCGCTTCTTCATTCTGCATAATATATAGCGTACACAACAAGATAGTTAGGACAATATATATATATATAGTGCAGGCAATGAACGAGATGGGGTAGAAATTAATAAATCACTTACGAGACCGTAGCAACCGATGATAGATTTGTCGAGGTCGCGCAGATTGAACAGTCTGGAACAATTCACTCGGAGGAATTTGTACCCGGTAACGTTTGAAGTGATGCTCATATTTAACTTCCGCATAGATATAGTCTTTGGCGTTTTCATGTTTTATGTAAGCCTTGTACCAATTTAGCAGACCTTTCATTTGTCGAGGTAGATCCTCTTCTGCGCAGAGCTCGATGAGAGGGCCATTCTTCACATATGTAAATACTACGTCCTTCATTGGCGCCTCATCAAGGCCTAACACCGCACGAAGAGTGATACCTAAGTCGGCCGCTTGTTTTCCGGCACTTTCTACGGTCAATCCATGTGCTGCCGCAGCTGCTATGATATCGGGGCCTCCCGACCGGCGGCTTGCACTATGAGCGGGGCGATCGATTGTTTACTTTGTTCCCCGAGCTGGGCAACTTCTTTCCCCCTTTCTAATTTTGTCTCGGCCTTGTCCTCCAAGGCTTTCTTCTCCGTGAGACTCTTTGTTCCTCTTGAACGCGACCGCTTGCCTACGAAGTTCACGTAAATAGTCGTCGAGCGGATTCTTCGCGGCTTGGGACGGTGTGTTCAAAAATGACTTAGCCCATTGCTTTTCCTTGTCAGAATATACTGGCTTGGGCTCGCCCTCTATTTTCTTCTTGACGCTCGCCTTCCATTTCTCTAAATCAGCAGCCGCGCCCGCCTCGACTTCCTCGGCACTACTTTCCCAAGGCCTCGTGGGGAGAGGCTTCAGTGATACCTCCGGTACCTTTGTTTTCTTAGGTACGTAAGGGTCCGGGTTAATAACCCAGGACTGCTTCTGCTTCTTCGCCGGAGGTGGATTGGGGGGCGGCGTCTGCTGACGTGAATGAGGTGTATTAGGTGAAGCACCACCGCCACCGTCACCGCCACCGCCACCGTCACCGCCACCGCCACCGCCACCGTCACCGCCACCGCCACCGCCACCGCCACCACCACCACCGTACGGGGGTGGACTTGTTGGCGCCTCGCCTGGAAACTTGATAAATTTCTTCTGCCATAGAATGAACTGGCGCTTGACATCTCCAAGTCTTTTCACCCCTTCGGGTGTAGCAATGTCAATGTCCAGGTCCTCAAACCCTTGGACTATCTCCTCCACCGTGACACGAGCATAGCCATCTTGAATGGGGTTGTTGTGGTGGAGTGCTCCAGTGGTAAAGCACCGCCGATGGCTACCTTCATGGACATGTTCCCGATAGGATAATACAGATGACATGCTTTCATCTCCTTTATATCGTCCACGGGGTAGCGAGGAGGCTCCGGTGCAGTAACTTCGACCACCAGCCTGAGGCTCCGGTGCAGTAATTTCGATCGTCGGTGCACCAGCCGGTGAGGCCTCCGTGGAAGCCACGCTGCTTCTTCTCCGCTGCTGGCTTCCGAGATCCATTGGATGATCTTCATGCTGCGCCCGAGCTGCATCTCTTTCGGCGACTAGTACACTCACGGTTTTCTTCATCACATCCATTTCCGTTACCAACTTCGCCACAACATCTGCATCCCGATCCATCTTTCTCTTACGGCTTACGTAACCGTACGGGTCATCTTTCTGGGGGAACCCTAGTTTCCACGAAATGTCCCCGGGCATGCCTCGTACACGTCCTCCGTGTTCGGGATTCCCGAGGGCTTTTGTCGTGGCGTCGTTCTCTCTGTTGAACCTGTTCCTCCCCTCTTGAGCATCCCTCATTGCCTCAATAAGGTTTTGGGTGGGTGTAATTATTTTGCCCTGGTAAACACACTCCCCCGTCTCCGGGTTCGAGCGATCCCCCATGCCCGTACCACCGGCTTTTGGCCCTTGGGTCCCATCCCTCCGTCACTGGACGGATTCCTCGCGCCCTCAGCTCGTTCTCCATCTTCTCCCACTTAGGCTGCCAAAGCGATACCCTCCCGGCCCCATTTTATGATTGTACTCCTTCTTGGCCGCATTTTCCTTATTTTTTTCGATAGTTCAAGGAACTGCTCCGATTTCTTTTGCTTCACAAATTCTGGCCAATCATGTTGCGGTTTCTCATATTGTCCTTTGAAATCCGGAGTCTTGCCCTGGTTGACAAAGTCATGGGCTAGATTTTGCTTGTATTTCCGGAATGCGTTGGCCATCCTAGAAAGAGCGAACTCGTTTGACTAGCTTGCGCCTCTTCTTGTTTTCTCGCAATCTTGTTACCCTCCTCATCGTATTTGCGGTATTCCGGAGGTAGAACGAAATGTTCCATAAGCTTGTTGAAGCAATCTTTTTTCTCTCCGTTCGACAAAAGTGAAACCAACACGTGCCTTCTTTGGCTCATTCCACTCCTGGCGGGTGATCGAGACGTTGTCTCTAACAACGGCTCCGCATTGGCTGACAAACTTGGTGGCGTTCTTGCTGGGCTCCAGCGGCCTGCCGGTTTCTTCGTCGACAACATCGATGGTGCATGTTTCTCCTGGTTTCATCGTCTTGGTTGCGCCACGCTTTGACGACGACGTACTCGATTTTTTCGACGATCCGGCCGAGGGCTAAAATAAGAAAGAGAGTCGCGCGCGTTAGTACACACACATTAATTTATTCAAATCAGTTAGTTGTATCACCGGACGCTCAATATGTATATATATATACCTCGGCGCCGGAGGTGGTTGCTACTTCCAACCGAAGATCGTCGTTTATCGACGTTTCTTTGGCATCATCTTGTCGACGGCGCCCTTCATCTTCACCCTCAAGGTTCGGATAAGAAGAGATATCATCTTCTTCTTCTCCGGTCGGCACATATATAACATCGCCTTTTATGATGCCGAAGATATGTTCTTCGGCGTCCGGATCATAGTTGTCCAGAATCGGGTCACCTCTATCGTCCGCCATATGTCGAGTCCCGAAAACATGTAGTCAAAACAAATTAATTAAGTGAACAAGGGCGGTGGCGGTGGCGAAAGGGCGGTGGCAAAAGGAGAGGGCGAGGAAGGGGTGGGAGAGGGTGTCGCGCGCGGCGGATTCATCGGACAAGTGCCGTGGCGAGGGGGAAAGGGCGACGTGAACCGGTTGGGCAAACGAGAGACGGCGCGGTCTCGTGCGTCAAAATTTTATTAAGTCAAAACTTAAAATTTTATTAAGTCAAAATTTTAAGTCATATTAAGTCAAAATTTAAGTCATATTAAGTCAAAATTTTATTAAGTCATAATAATATGTTAAGTTTTAAGTTTATTAAGTCAAAATTTTAGTTAAGTTAATTTTATGTTAAGTTAAAAAAGAGAGAGATTTTTTATTAAGTTAATTTTATTAAGTCAATTTTCAGTTAACATTCCAAAAAAAAAAACCGGCGGGCGTATGTGGCGGGCGGCCGGCCAGCCGCGCGCCTCCGGCCGGCGGCGCGTGCGCGGCGGCGGCGGCGCGTGCGCGGCGGCGGCGTGCGCGGCGGTCGTTTTCTCTCCCTCCCTCTCTCCGGACGGCGTACGGCGGCGGCGGCGGCGGCGCGCATATGCGCGGGAGAGATACACACGGCGCGGGCACGTACACGTACGGCGGCGGCGTCGAAGCGGGGCGGCGGCGTCAAAGGGCGGGGCTGCGGCGTCGCAGGGCGGGGCGGCGGTCGACGGCGTTGGCGTCGCAGGGCGGGCGGCGGTCGACGGCGGCGTCGCGAGGCGGGGCGGAGGTCGACGGTCGCGCGCGGCAGAGATCTGGCGGAGAAGAAGAGTCTGGCGCGGCGGTTCGCGCCGCGCCTTTATATAGGAAGCGTCCTTTGGTCGCGGTTGGTGTGGCCAACCGCGACTAAAGGGTGACCTTTAGTCGCGGTTGGCCACACCAACCGCGACCAAAGGCATTTTTTCGCCCGAATTTCCTTTCCCGCGGAAAAAACCTTTAGTCGCGGTTGGTGTGGCCAACCGCGACTAAAGGCGTTTTTCAAAATTCTTTTCTTTATCAAAATGTTAAAAATACATATAATATATCAAAAAATTCAGAAAAAATAAACTAATTCATTTAAAAATCTTAAAAATACAAATAATATATCAATAAATTCAGAAAAATTAAACTAATACATTTCAAATTTTTTAAAATACAAATAATATATCAAAAAAACAGAAAAATAAAACTAATTCAATTCAAAATCTTAAAAATACAAATATTATATCAAAAAAATTAGGAAAATAAAACTAATTCAATTCAAAATCTTAAAAATACAAATAATATATCAAAAAATTCAGAAAAATAAAACTAATTCAATTCAAAATTTTAAAAATACATATAATATATCAAAAAATTCATAAAAATAAAACTAATTCAATTCAAAATCTTAAAAATACAAATAATATATCAAAAAATTCAGAAAAATAAAACTAATTCAATTCAAAATTTTAAAAGTACAAATTGTCAAAAATTTCTTCCCGCCAATTTCCTCCCGCCACTTTCTTCCCGCCAATTTCTTCCGGCCTCTTTCTTTCCGCCAATTTTTTCCCGCCAATTTCTTCCCGCCACTTTCTCCCCGCCTCTTTCTTCCCGCCTCCTGTCTTCCCGCTCCCATTTTTCCCGCCATTTGTCACTACATATAGGTAGCCCGGCTTGGCCGGCATTATCACATCTCTACAATCTCTCATCACCCTCTCATGGCTTCCACCGCACCCACTCTAACCTACCGGCAGGTGGAGGAGCTTTGCGCCTCGAACTACCCTTGCCCTCCGGGCTACCGCGTCCCTCGCCGGCCGGAGCCTAGCGCCGGCGGCGTGCCGGTCCCTCCCGTCCCTCGTGGTACTGCGCGCGCGGCGGCCATCACGAACCACTACTACCTCGACCTCACGCCGGAGCAGCGGATGAATCCCCGCCGGCATCCCGATAACCAGCATACTTGGGATGCCTTCTTCATCAATCGGCGTGAGAGGGCGCTCGCTGAGTATGAGGAGGACGGTCCGCCTCCCGGAAACTTCCACGAGGCCGGCCGTCGGCTATGGTGGTACGGCCGGACTCTGCAGAGCGTCATGGACTACATCACGGCCGGCGATATCCCCCGCCTCGCGCTACCCTCAGTTCGAGCCACGAGCGCCGCCCGACGACAGCGACGACAGCAGCAGCGACGACGACGCCGACAACTTAGAAGGCGACGACTACCAGTACAACAGCGGCGGCTATGAAGACTACGAGTATGCATATTATACGCCTAGGCAGGAGTATGACTAAATCACTCCAAATTTCATGTATGCAGGAGTATGACTTAGTCACTCCAAATTTCCTGTATGCGGGAGTATGACTTAGTCACTCCAAATTTCATGTATGCGGAGTATGACTTAGTCACTCCAAATTTCATGTATCATCGGTGCTATCTCGAGTCAATTGAATCATTCGAAAATGGACACCAAACACATCACGGGTAATATAATTCACATGATTCATTCAACAAAGTTTGGTACAATAATAAATTATTACACATCATTTCTTCCCTTGTGTCCCCGCTTGCTTACGATTGTGCCGTATCCATGGAGCATCCTCATCATTTAACTTAATGCTTGGGTCGGTGTTCACTTTGAAGGGCGGAATTTCAGCAAACATATTATAATCTTCCGACATGTCTGTCTTGTCCTCCACTCCCACGATGTTTCTTTTCCCTGAAAGAACAATGTGGCGCTTTGGATCATCGCATGATGTACCGATCGTTTTCTTATCTTTCCGTTTCCTCGGTTTGCTACTCATGTCCTTCACATAGAAAACCTGAGCGACATCTTTCGCTAGGACGAATGGTTCGTCAAGGTAACCAAGATTGTTGAAATCCACCATTGTCATTCCGTATTGCTGGTCCACCTTTACCCCACCTCCTGTTAGCTTGAACCATTTGCACCGGAACAAAGGGACCCTAAAGGAGGGTCCATAGTCAAGTTCCCATATCTCCTCTATGTAACCATAATATGTGACCTTTTGCCCATTCTCGGTTGCTGCATCAAAGCGGACACCACTGTTTTGGTTGGTGCTCTTTTTATCTTGGGCGATCGTGTAAAATGTATTCCCATTTATCTCGTACCCTTGGAAAGTCGTTATAGTCGAAGATGGTGTCTTGGCCAACATGTACAGCTGATCTACAACCTTATTGTCACTCATTAAATGTTTTCTCAACCAACTGCCGAAAGTCTCCATGTGGGCCTTCCTAATCCGAGATTCAGGCTTCCCAGGGTTGTCCGAGCGTAAAATATTCTTGTGTTTCACAAAGTACGGAGCCACCAAGCTGGAATTGGTCAGAACTGTGTGGTGTGCTTCAGTCAGAGAATGGCCGTCCATACATATCGTTG
The DNA here is from genome assembly GCF_022539505.1 of Lolium rigidum. NCBI lineage: Eukaryota > Viridiplantae > Streptophyta > Magnoliopsida > Poales > Poaceae > Lolium > Lolium rigidum. Next base: position 226,635,683 of record NC_061510.1, on the reverse strand, counting down.
ATTTCCTTCCGATCGTGCCTTTTCCACTTAGTCTCCCCTCGTGCCGCGATTGAGGAAGACCAATCGGCTTAAGGTCAGGAACAAAGTCAACACAAAACTCAATTACCTCCTCATTTCCATAGCCCTTGGCGATGCTTCCTTCTCGGCCTAGCACGGTTACGAACATATTTCTTTAATACTCCCATGAACCTCTCGAAGGGGAACATATTGTGTAGAAATACAGGACCGAGAATGGAAATCTCATCGACTAGGTGAACCAGGAGGTGCGTCATAATATTGAAGAAGGATGGCGGGAACACCAACTCGAAACCGACAAGACATTGGACCACATCGTTCGTAACCGTGGTAGAACTTCGGATTGATTACCTTCCGAGAGATTGCATTGAGGAATGCACATAGCTTCACAATGGGTACTCGAACATTTTCCGGCAGGAGCCCCTCAAAGCAATCGGAAGCAATTGCGTCATAATCACGTGGCAGTCGTGAGACTTCAGGTTTTGGAACTTTTTCTCCGCCGTGTTTATTATTCCCTTTATATTGGACGAGAATCCGACGGGACCTTCATACTCGCTCGAGCATTCAAAAAAGATGACCTTCTCTTCTTTGGTCGAGCGTAGCTGGCACGACCTTGAAACCGTTCCGGATGCCGGTCATCAAGGTCTTTCAAACTTTGCTGGTCCTGCCGTGCTTCCTTTGTATCATTTGACTTCCCATACACGCCCAAGAAGCTTAGGATGTTCACGCAAATATTCTTCGTAACGTGCATCACGTCGATTGCAGAGCGGACTTCTAGGACTTTCCAATATTCTGGCTCCCGAATATAGATTTCTTCTTCCACATGGCTACGTGCCCGTCGGCTCCCTTCGGAACCGATTGTCCGCCAGGACCCTTTCCAAAGATGACTTTCAAATCCTTGACCATATCAAATACCTCAGCACCAGTGTGTTCCGCAGGCTTCGGCCGGTGATCTGCCTTGCCGTTGTAATGCTTGCCTTTCTTTCTTATCGGATGACCTTTCGGAAGAAATCGACGATGCCCAAGGTACACGTTCTTCTTACAATTTGGCAAATGTTCACTTTCAGTCTCATGTAAGCAGTGCGTGCATGCATTGTATCCCTTATTTGACGAGTCCCGAAAGGTTACTAAGAGCAGAGCCAATCGTTGATGGTTACGAAAAGCAACGCTCGTAGGTCAAATTCCTCTTCTTTGTGCTCATCCCACACACGGACACCAGGTCTGCCCCACAGCTGTAAAAGCTCATCAACTAATGGCCTTAGGTACACATCGATGTCATTGCCGGGTTGCTTCGGACCTTGGATGAGCACTGGCATCATAATGAACTTCCGCTTCATGCACAACCAAGGAGGAAGGTTGTAGATGCATAGAGTCACGGGCCAGGTGCTATGGCTGGAGCTCTGCTCGCCAAAAGGATTCATGCCATCCGTACTTAGACCAAATCTTATGTTCCTTGCGTCGACTGCAAAATCTTTGAACTCTCTCGTCGATCTTTCTCCATTGCGTTCCATCCGCGGGGTGTCTCAACTCCCCGTCCGACTTACGGTCCTCTTTGTGCCATCGCAACAACTTGGCATGCTCTTTGTTCCCGAACGGACGTTTCAACCGTGGTATTATAGGAGCATACCACATCACCTTGGCGGGAACCCTCTTCCTGGGTTTCCGGCCCTCAACATCGTCACCGGGGTCATCGCCTCCGATCTTATAACGCAATGCAGTGCATACCGGGCATTCATTCAAATTCTCGTATTCACCGCGGTAGAGGATGCGATCGTTGATGCATGCATGTATCTTCGTAACCCGTAAACCTAGAGGGCGAGACAACCTTCTTTGCTTCGTACGTAGTGGCGGGCAACTCGTTATTCTTTGGAAACATATTCTTCAACATTTTCAGCAAGTTTTCAAATGCCGAGTCAGCTACACCTGCCTGTGCCTTCCATCTCGAGCAAATCCAGTGTGCAGCCCAGCTTTTTCGGACCATCATCGCATCCGGAGTACAGCGCCTTCCTCGTGATCCTCTAACATGCGATCCAAATTCTCCCTCTCTTTTTCAGTTTCGCAGCGTCTCCGTGCATCAGCAATGGTCCGACCAAGATCATCAACGGGATCATCACGTGCCTCTTCTTCACCTTCCCCTTCACCTTCAGCATCCTCCATGAAAGTATCACCGAAATGAGAAAGATAGCTTTCATCATTGAAATCATCCCCTTCTTCATCTTCTTCCATTATAACCCCTCTTTCTCCATGCTTGGTCCAACAATTATAGCTTGGCATGAAACCGTGCCGAAGCGGTGCATGTGAACATCTCTTGAGGAAGAGTAACCCTTCCGATTCTTACACTTAACACATGGATAGATAACAAAACCCCCCTGCTTGTTCGCATTAGCCACTACGAGGAAATCTTTCAAACCCGTACTCGAACTCGCCGGAGAGTCGGTTACCGTACATCCATTGCCGATTCATCTGCATTATTATAATATAAAATATATAATTAACCATCATGCATTTGTTAAACTAACTAGCTACAAACAATATAAATTAAACAATGAACTACACACACATGCATATTTTATCAATGACACATCAAAGGTTCAAGTTGCTAACCGCGATCGAGGAGGAAAAAATAAATGAGAAAGCTCAAGTGTGACTCCAACACTTCATATCATGTTTGTTTCATGCTCTTGGGGCATTTCATCAAACACCTTATGTGCATAAGAGGAACCAAAAGCAAACCTAACACTCACTTGTGAAGTTTGTGAAGAGAATGGCTCCAAATGGCTAAGTGTTGGCTGCTTGGATGGGTATATATAGGGGAGGGGCTTTAGTCCCGGTTGGCCTGGCCAACCGCGACTAAAGGCCTTCGGGCACTCTTAGTCGCGGTTGGGCTGGCCAACCGCGACTAAAGCCCCCCACGTGCACCAGCTGGCCACCGTGCGCCCTGGGCCCAGGCCTTTGGTCGCGGTTCGCCACACGAACCGCGACTAAAGGCCCCATTAGTCGCGGTTCCTTTACCTTCGCGACTTATGGGGCTTCCCGGAAGCCTGTTTTTCCACCTAGTGAGCAATTTTTATTAAGTACTAAGTGGTAAACATTTGCTACGATGTGCAGGGACATTCTCTTTTTTCTGTCGTATGGGCGCAATTTTCATGTTAATTACCACGTGATTTCCTTTTTGTGGGGATCAGAAGTTACTGAAATTCAATAAAAGTTACATGCGTTCTACCGTGTTAACAGAATTTTCTTTTCTTTTTACAGTGAGTTAGAAATATCAGTTACGCGCGTTAGGGAGTCCTCGACCGTTATAAAGGGAGAGCTGGAGGATCGATGAAGCAAAACGAGATGCCGTTTCCGTCGTGTCAACGGCACCAGAGAAGGAGGATAACGGGGCAGCCATCGCGCCAAGCCAGCCATGGTATCTTTTGTCAATGGTGGCTGCCTTGGGAGAGTTTCCTACTCCAGAAAATTGCTTGCACCAAATCCAAACGTGTATTCCTCTCTTTGGCACATGTACCGTGCTCACAAAACAATTGATCAGGTCGGCAGTGTGTGTGAGCATTCTAGAACGCGCGGGGGCACATGCACTTCTCTTGACCGTCTGATCGTTGACTAATTTGTGGTGATCCGAGTTCATCAAGCCTCACATCCACCAAAGCAGACGGACCAAAAAACGAGCCACCATTTTACCCGCAAAAAAAAAAAGTCAAATACGGAGTGTATATTTTCTTACGGGACGAAAGTATTTTTGTTTCCTCTAACTGTGATGATCAGTGTTCTCTTAGGTTCAAGTTAAATATGTAACTTTCTGAAGAGTATAACAGTACTTACTGGCACCTCTTTTAGGCTCACCATGGTTTACGGGTAGCGATCATGCTGATACAGAGGGTTTTCTTGCGGAAGCGGTCGCCGCTAAAACCTATCGATGACTCGAAGTGGCTCATCATAGGGGATTTTAACCTCATCTACCAGGCGGAATATATATAAGAGCAACGCAACCTTAGTTATCGCCTGATGGGGCTTTTCAGACGGGCCTTCACCACCAGCTTAAAGAATTAAAACTCCAGAAGAGAAAGTATACTTGGAGCAATGAGAGAGATACCCAAACTCTTGTACGTCTGAATTGGGCTTTCTGCAACGCAAGCTGGGACCTTCAGTTTGAAAACCATGTTCTTGATGCTCTGTCATCATCCCTTTCGGACCATTGCCCTCTCTTTCTCTCCAATCAGAGTGGCCCTCGGAAACCACCCATCTTCCACTTCGAATCCTTCTGGATTAAAATGTCGGGATTCAAAGATAAGGTTCAACAAGCATGGTCTGCGCCTTCCACACACACTCAGCCGTTTCATATCATAAACCACAAGTTGAAATCCACGGCGTAGGGTTTGAGATCTTGGAGCAAGGGCCTCTTCTCTGACTGTAAGCTTCAACTTATTATGGCCCTGGATGTCATTCTTCAACTAGACGTGGCTCAAGAATCCCGCACCCTCTCTCGGGATGAAAGATGTCTTCGTGTCGACATTAAGGGACGTGTTAATGGTCTCGCTGCTCTGGAAAGATCTCGAAAAAGGCATGCCTCTAGAATCAGATATCTCCGGAAACGCAAGAACCACATCCTCGAACTCAAGCACAAAAATGGTTGGGTTGCGACTCATGAAGACAAGAATAAGCTCATCTTTGAGCACTTCTCCCAAACTCTTGGAGAGCCTCCTCCCCGCCAGCTGGTTTTTAACTTCGCTGCTCTTAACCCCACAGCACATCCTCTGGAGGACCTTGGGTTGCCTTTCTTCGAACTTGAGATACAGGAGGCGGTCGACGTCATGCCGACGGATAAGGCCCCGGGTCCTGGTGGCTTCTCCATCGCCTTTGTTCACCCCTGTTGGGATATCATTAAGGACGATCTCATAAGAGCCATCGATGCCTTCTCCAAATTATCGGCGTCCAACTTCAGTATCATCAACACCGCTAACATCGTGTTGTTGGCAAAAAAAGAAAGACGGCGCGGAATCCATCACTGATTTTAGAACCATCAATCTCATCCACGTGGTCCCGAAGATCATCGCAAAAGCTATGGCCCGTCGGCTTACTCCTAAGATGAATGAGATTGTGTCTCTCAGACAGAGTGCTTTCATCAAGTCCAGAACAATCCATGACAATTTCATGTAGTCAGAAACACTGCCCGCCAACACCATCGCAAGAAAACCCCGACCCTCCTCATCAAGCTTATCATCGCCAAGGCTGTTGACAATGTTCGATGGGATTACATGTTGGACCTCATGCAACGCTTCGACTTCGCCCAAAGGTGGCGTGCTCTGATGATGACCCTCTTCCCCATGGCTTCCTCCCACATCATCCTCAACGGGATCCTCGGGAAGGACATCCTCCACGGGTGCGACCTCCGACAAGGGTGACCCCCTGTTGATGACCCACAAGTATAGGGGGTGTATCGTAGTACTTTCGATAAATAAGAGTGTCGAACCCAACGAGGAGCAGAAGGTGTTGACAAGCAGTTTCGATGAAGGATTCACTATAAATGCTCACAGACAAGTATTCAGGGGGTTTTGATGTAACAGATGAATAAAGTACAAGTAAGTAAAATGCGAGAGAAATAATTGCAGCGAGTGGCCCAATCCTTTTTAGCACAAAGGACAAGCCGGTTTGTTTACTTATTATGACCAAGCGTTCTTGAGGACACACGGGATTTTAGTCTAGTGCTTTCGCTACATGCAGCTGATTAATCTTCATTGTTTTGATAAGTGTTGTGTGGGTGAACCTATGCTAATGTACCGCCCTTCCTAGGACTAATACATACTTGTGATTATACCCCTTGCAAGCATCCGCAACTACAAGAAAGTAATTAAGATAAATCTAACCACAGCCTTAAACTCGAGATCCTGCGATCCCTCCCCGCATCGATATACCAACGGGGGCTTAGGTTTCGTCACTCCGGCAACCCCGCAATTGGCAAACGAGTACAAGATGCATTCCCCTAGGCCCATAAATGGTGAAGTATCGTGTAGTCGACGTTCACACGACACCACTAAAAGAATGACACCACAACTTAAATATCATAACATTGAATATTACTCAACCATAATTCACTACTAACATTTAGACTTCACCCATGTCCTCAAGAACTAAACGAACTACTCACGAGACATCATATGGAACATGATCAGAGGTGATATGATGATAAATAACAATCTGAACATAAACCTTGGTTCAATGGTTTCACTCAATAGCATCAATAACAAGTAGAAATCAACACCGGGAGAGTTTCCCCTATCAAACAATCAAGATCAAACCCAAATTGCTACAGCGGTGACGAGGTGGTGCGGTGGAGATGGCGGTGATGATGATGAAGATGATGGCGATGGTGATGGAGATGATGTCCAGCTCGATGGCGGTGACGATGGCGTCGATTTCCCCCTCCGGGAGGGAATTTCCCCGGCGGATTCCTGCCCGCCGGAGAGCTCTTTTCTCTCTGGTGTTCTCCGCCCCGCAGAGGCGGCTGTGGCTCTTTGCGACCTACCCTCTGGAGCTTAGGTTTTCGGGACGAAGGGTTTCGCGAAGAAAAGGAGGCGAAAGGGGCTGTGGGGCCCCCACACCACAAGGTGGCGCGGCCAGGCCATGGGCCGCGCCGGCCTGTGGTCTGGCCCCACCTTGGGTCTTCTCGGCTCCCCCTTCCGGCCTTCTCCGTCATCTGGAAAAATAGGATTTTTGGTGTAATTTCCTTCCACAGTTGATCTTCCGAAATATTGCATCTCGACGGTGCTTTTTCCAGCAGAATCCCGGCTCCGGTGCGCGATCTCCAAATAATCATGAAACATGCAAAATAGATGAAATAACATAAGTATTGTGTCCCAATATGAAATATATCAATGAATAACAGCAAATTATGATATAAAATAGTGATGCAAATTGGACGTATCACCTGTCACCTCTTCTTTTCGACATCTCCATCGACCCCCTTTAAAGAATCCTGGAAATGTACCAACCGGGACTAATTCCCCTTTTTCTACTAGTGATAATAAGCTCAACACATGTGTTTGTTGCTCAACCCTCAACATGAAGGTACCTTAAAAATGTTCCCATCTTCCACCAAATTGAGGGTGTTCTGTTTCAGTCGTTTCCCTAGGTCATGAGTGATCTTCCACGCTTTGACTACACACGTTCATAAGTGTGTAATATGTTATAGTAGTTATCTTTGCAGTTATCCATAAAGCTTAGGTACATGACAAACCCAAGAGTTGGCAAGATTGACCTGTATATATCCGTTCATGAAAATCCTTTTGTTGGCAAGAATGACCTGTATATCCGTCTTGATAAGCATTATATATTTATATCAACTAATACTCGGATCAATAGATAACATTGCCACTCTTACACTTGTTGTGCAGATGCCCAAGTTCTATGAGTCTGTTCTACGACTAATATTTTTTGTGGAAGAGTCTTGTAACGCATCACAACTAAAAAACAGTGTAACAAATGTAGCCCTTTCGGGACCACAATCGTCGGCGTCAATGCTAGATTTTCCTAGGTGTCCTAGCTCCCGCTTGGCACCGAGTAAAGCACATCCCATTCCCATGTACTCGGGCCAAGCCGAATAAGCTCCTACTTTTTCTTTATTTTTTCTATTTCATTTTCATTTCTTTTTGAATATGTATTTTCACATTTTCAAATCTTTTTTTGTTATATGTTCATTTTTCTATTTGTGTCTTATTTTCTAACTGTATTTAATTATTTATTTTATCTCTTATTTTCATATTCCTTTTGTGGTAAATACATGAAATTTTTATACGATGACAAGTTCTTAAAGAAACAATTAACATATGATTTAATCAGATTAACATTTGTTTATAGTATTTATTTTAAAAAATGCAACCTTTTCTATTGCTAACATTTTTGGAATTGGTATAAAAATAGTTTTACCTATGACAAAACAAAATAAAAAAATTACACAAACTTTTTATGTGATTATTTGGAAAATTACGCCCCTCTTTGCTAAAATATAGTTCATAATAGATATGTTTTAGTTAAACCATGTAAAGTCTAACCAAATTTGTTTCAAAAGATATCGACATCTAGAATACCAAATCAATACCATTAAATTCATCATGATGTATATTTTCATATAATATACATTTTACATATAGATATAGATAATTTCCAATTGAAAGCTAGTGAACTTATGCGATGTATTAATATCTTCGTTGATAATAGAATTTTTTTCAAATGTACAATAACATATATTTTCTCGCAAAAATAGAAAACATTTGTGTTATTAGGCTGAGGTAGTTGTTGGCCCATTATCCGCTCCTCGCCCCGCCGGATTAGAGGAAGCCTTGAGTGGCGACATTGAGAACTCGGTTTTTAAATCGAAAAAAATATTCCAAATTAGAAGAAAACTTGTTCATGGGCAATGTCAAAATAAATAGAACTGTTCGGGGAGAGTGTGCTATTTTTTATGCCCATTTCTATTTACGGTGACATAGTTTTGTCGCTGCCTAGGTGGCTAGAGGTTAACCCTATGCACCAACTAAGTTGGTGTTTTGTACCGCGCCACACACCCTAGAGGTGCTAAGGGCCTAACCCATAAATGGCGAATCCATTTTCTCCGTCCATTTTTTCCACCTGACTTTTTTTTGTTTCAAATGTTTATTTTTGTTTCTGACAAATATTTAGATTCAAAAAATAATAATTTTTGAAAAAACTATTCAATCAAAAATTGCTGAAATTTAAAAAATTGTTCAAATTTAGAAAAAAGTTCAGATATTTGATTTATTTTGAAGTTATTAGAAATTTGAAAAATGCTCAGATTCAAAACAATCACAATTTGAAAATGTTCATATTTTGGAATTTGTTAAATATATGTGGATTAGCAAATTTGTTGAAATTTGAAATAACTTCAGACTCTAAATTGTTCAAATTTTTAGAAAGAAATCATATTCAAAATTTATTGAAATTCAAAAATCTTTCAAATATTTAGATTTAAACAGAAAAGAGAAAGTAAAAGAAAAAAGAGTATACATGTTTGGGCCTGGTCTAACAGAGCACCCACGGGGCGCTTCAGTGTGCGGCGCTCTGCAGTCTGCACACGCACCGCTTTGGGCGGTATAAAGGAGCTCTCTGGTTACATACTTTCTGTGCATATCCAGGCCTCGTGGATCAGCTGTTGCGCTACAATATTCTGTGAATTGGTTCCTCATTTTGCTAATTGTCATGAAAAAGATTTGTGCGTGTGGAGCTTACAGAATAGAAGAATAAAAAAGTTGTGAAAAAATAGAAGTATAAAACAACAACAAGGTACATCGGACTTGTGAGCTACTGACATGGCGAAAACAAATGAAGTTGACTACGTAATACTATGAGCAACTAGTCAATGCCCAGCTTCGCTGCCATCAATCCTTTGACTTATTAGATAAATTTCGTCCAAAATAACCAAACACTACAAAAATGGCTCGAAACACCGATGGCGTAGCCATATTGGGCCGTCGGCGTAGGTTACACTGAGGACAACCCTCGGCATAGCTCCTCGGAAAAGATCCACCTCAGCAGAGCTTCGTGGACCGTCGGCGTAGACTCGGCCCTCGGCGTAGCCCGTATACGTCAACGGTGGCCATCGGCGTCTAGACCCTCGCCACGCCGTCCCACCCGTTAACTTCAAATTTTTTGATTTTTTTTTTAATCTTACATGGATCATGTTAACTCTAAGTACACTTAATCTTAGGTTAAATTACACTCATGGTCGATCTGGTTGAGCTTCAAAGTAAGAAACAAAACATTGTTGATAATAACATATAAATTCTATTAACCCTTAGACCGTGGTATCACAACTCTTTATTATTTTGAATTTTAAATCATTATTTGAATAAACATCGATCGTTTAGTAATAATAATCTTTATGTACGATGCAATTATTAATTTATTACAAAACAAAAAAAGTTATAAAATTATGAATTTCTGGCAAAAACTAAAATCTTCCTGCTTTCATATTTCCTTGTGAAATTTTGAGAATCTAAAAAAGGCAATCGGGTAAACTAAAAAAGCTGTTTTATCGATACATGACGCAATTTTACAAAAAAGGTCGAAATTTAATTTTGTTAAATTCTCTTGCAACTAGATGACATAACACATGAACATCTCGAAGTATTTTTTTTATTTTTTTTTTATCATTTTCTGTCATTCAGTTGAATTTAAAAAGGAGATCCACTGTGGATGGGGGGTGCGTGGAGGGAAAAAAAACTTCAAGACTACGACTGGCCGTCGGCGTAGATAAAAAAAAGAGAAAAAGCTATGCTGAGGGCAGCCGTCAGCGTAGATGTGACATCGCCGTCACGGCCTAACTTTGGTGGGCCGCATGCACGGGCTTACGCCGACGGCCCGAGATGCGCCGAGGGTAGCCGTCGGTGTAACGTTTCCTACGCCAAGGACATTGCTACACCGACGGTCCTTTTAGCGGGCTGGCCTGACCACCCCATACGCCGACGGTCCCGACTTTTGGCCGTCGGTGTTTCGAGTCATTCCTATAGTGAAACTTTAACCAGATCTAGCACAATGCATGTGAGTGCACATCTATACGCGCTGGTTAAAGATGCAGATTGCCTATGTACTACGGAGATGCAGAGTACCTGTAGAAACTACAGAGATGAATGCACCTACAGATCAGGGCGGCCTAGCAAATCTCCCTGCCACGTTCCTGAAATCACTTGATACATGTTATATAGTTTAATTTCGTCTTGCCGACATACATTCATATATGTCTACTATGCAATCATATGTATAATATATTGATCAGTAGGAGATATGTACACGACTCTAATTGACATTACCCTGCCAGATCAACAGCCGGCCGGCTTAAGTCAATGGTTTTAAGTCAACTTCACAGCTTACTATATTTTTCTCTCTTTAGTCAGATGCGAACTATCACCACCTGAACCTGTCACTTGATTTGATCCCTTCATGCAAGCATGCATGTACTCAGATTGTTCTTTGATTTTCTTCTCATATTTTTTGCGTGCAAGGTGGTTCGGTGATGTGGGGACAACAACGCATGAATTTTTGGTTTAGATGTCATGTGGACATCGCTTGTGCATATAAAACAGAGAAAAACTATATTACTATTCCCGATCCTCTTGTATGAGCGCATGTTTTGGTCCCAAAAATCTAAAAGCAGTTAGCTTACCCTTCAACGCTTTTAAGGAATAGTGCCTCCTTCCAACCATACAAGTCATGTTATTGATGGTACATTAGTACCATCTATTTTTACCACTGTTAGATCGAGGTGAATTGAACGGTTACTAAAAGTATATCAACCACTATAAAATTTGTACGAGTTATCATGTTTGCATTCAACATTTTAAATTGGCCACTAATATTCTAAAGTATGTGATTTGGGCGTGTAATGTAAGGATAATATCCTTGTATTTGCCTTGCAAAATACTTCTATGTCATATACTGTGGCTGATACATGTTGGACGTGGCATATGTTTAGGCACCACACGTTAAAAACATTTCGAGAGACTAATTGAATGTACACACAATATATTGTGTATATATTAATAGTTCAGGAAGAGTGTACTCACTCCGTCCCAGAAATATCTCAAATGTTTGTTAAAGTTTAGATGTACCTATTATTATTTAGTGTCTAGGTACATTTAATTTTAATAAACCCTCAAATTTTTTCGTGGGACGGAGAGAGTATTTGGTTTTAGAACCGATAGATAATTAAAATCATTACTCAGGTACCAGTAAGCTTTTTCCAACAGAGCGGGATATTGGGAAATATATGGGAGATGATGTAACTTAAGACTACCCACATTGGAAGTATCATAGGTAGTATCATTCATCTATCTCATGCATGCAAAAAGCTGATGTGGCAGTGCAATTAAAGATGAGACAGAGGATTGTAGTATCATAGGTACTACCTCCGTCCCAGTTCATAGGGCTTACGCGTATTTCTAGGTTGTCAATTTGGCCAACATAATATTATTTGTATAATATAAAAATTATATCATTAGAATGTAGAACATCTAAGCTTTCTAATGATATATATTTTGTAATACATATGTTGCCTTATCATCGTCAAATTTACGACCTAGGGACACACGTAAGCCCTGTGAACTAGGATGGAGGGAGTAGATACCGTATTATAGCACGTAGTACTAAAAAATTTAATGTTAAATACATCTTATACATAAATCTGCATTAAGATTCTACAAATCAGTTAATATAAGAAGGTTATGATACTAGTACATGATACCATGCATTATAGACATAGTCACATGTAGTAGTATCATACACATGATACCTTTATATGATACTATGTATTGTGACTAGTCTAAAGCTTTATCTAAAGGTATATAGCAGTGCTCTTCCTTACTGTCTATATATGGTCATGGATGATGTGATAGCATGCCCACCTCTGATTGAGAATGATCGCAATTGCTCTGTCTAACCTCCTAGCAATCCCTCATTAATCAGTGCATTTTCTACATAGCTAATTAGATGTCTAGAGGTGTTTACAGAGGTAGAGCGTGCGTTATAGGGGTGAGTGTATCTATATATTTATGTGTGTTTGCATCTGTGTTCCGTAAAGAAAAGGCTATCTGAGTTAAACCTTCTCAAAATACTCTAAAAAAAATAAAAGGCATGAATGCACTTAATAAAATAGGAAAAATAAATGGTTTGAACTTAACCAGTCAACTTCTTCTCACTTGGTTAATACATTTTTTTCGATAAAGAGCATATATTAATATCACGGAGATACCAATTACACCCAGCCTCTGCAACAACATCATGCCCTAATGGCATAAAGGATGCACACAGCCAAAAAAAAAGAAATACAAAAAAAAGAAAAGTCCCGCTACAGAGATCGAGAACTTGAAACAGCAGCACCGACACCACCAAGACAACACCAGAAGATCAGCTTCTCCATAAGCGATGCCTCCAAGAAGGAAACAGTGCACAAACGCTGTCATCGCCCGATCATAGATCTTAGGTTTTCACCCTGAAGAAAATTCTCCCTCTCAAAACAATGCCTTCAACAAGAACATTGCCAGGCACAACCAATTAAGGCCAGACCTTGGATTTTCACCCTGAAAGATAGAACTCTGAACTTCTCCTGTGCAGCCGCCCCCACATACAAGTCGCTGTTTGAAGTCACGAAGCTCCGAGCCAGTTTCATCTCACAACCAAGATTCGACCATCATTGCTCTTCTGCCGATCTCGGCTTTTATGACCTTCTCCGCCAGCACCATGGAAAGAAAACAAACTCCATGATATTAACAGCCAGCAGAGCTTCGAAGCGCTCCCTCTGAAACCAAACGGTCAGATAAAAAAACATGGGTGCGCACGACCGAAAGCACCCAATCCAGCAATCTTCAGGCATTGATCGCACAATGAATTTCGCCGGCAGGTCCTTCCGGAACACGACAATCCAGCCAGCCCGGTGGGAAGAAGCTTCCGATTGATCTTCACTTGGCGCGAGAGAAACCCTAGGACAACCACCTATATTAGGCAGAACGGCAGCCCCCCTCGACGCCGCCCGCCGGTCGACCTCATCGGCGTAAGAGGAGGCCGCCACCGACCACAGACCCGGCGACGAAACGCCCGTCGCCACCTCCAAACCCGAAGAAGGCCACCACCGTGAGCCGTCGGGAAGGAGAGGCGCAGAGGATCCACCGGCCACCACCAGACATGACCACGCTGCCGAAGAAGCCGGATCAACGGCCGTCAGGATCACCCCCGCCGCCAGCCGCATCCCCAAGCATCATCTAGCCACCCTGGGGCAGCCAAGCGCGACGTGCCAAATCCAGCGAGATCTGGCGAGCACCACCCACCGGAACGCGAACTGAAGAGCACCCCGTGAAGCTGATGTCCCGCCGTTGAGGCTCAAGCCGAGCGAGGACACGGCCAGCCGCCATGGGGAGTGCCCGGGAGCAGCCACATCCCAGCAGGAGGCCGGGCCTCCCCCACCGATAGCACCACTGCGAGGAAGAACAGGAGGGCCCGCCGCCGCCGTCCGCCAGCCAGGCTTCGCATGGAGGCCTCCTCCGGCGGCGGAGAGGAGGGCTTGGAGGAGGAGAGCCGCCGGCGGCGGATCTGGGGCGTCCGCCCGAGCCGCCCTAGGGAGGGCGACGCGGGGGTGGTTTCTTTCGTATCTACTGCTGATCTTGAATGTCTCAAACATTTTATTTTACAAGTAGTAGTTTAGACTTTTGAGAGATCACCACCTTTTTTTACTTGCAAATCCGCATCTTAATTATCAATCGGTTTTTATTTCTCTTTGTCTTTCTGTTGTTGTGTCGAGGGATGACTTAGTGGTTGGGAGCTTGTTCCTTTTATTTGAAAAACAATTTATTTTCCATTTACTCCATTTGTCTATGAGTAGTATTTTTACTCATACGGATCGAACAATATGAAAACTAAAATAATATTTGACCGGATTCATTTCTTATTTAACCAGATCCTCCACGTCCTAAAGAGATCATGCCAGTGCCCTGCGCCCCCAGAAAATTCATTTGTAATGATAAGGACGGCCTAGCAAATCTCTCGGTTCAATTCAATATTCCTATGTCAGTTGGTTTTCTTATGATTGCCCCTCCCGGTTCGTGTATAGTTTCATTTCGTAATTTTCTTTGCTTGACTAACCAAGTTCGGTCCACATGCAAGTTCCCTGCTTAACTAGTAAAGTATTTACTAGTATTCCTCTAACCAAGTCAGAGCGTTGAAACTAAATGTATAATCGCCTATCAAAAACAAAAAGATGCTCTGTGGTTTTTTTTATTAGTAAAAGGTTTAGTTTCTCTGGAATCTGTAGCTGGCGAGTACGTTGCCGTGTCAACTGCTAGTTTGTACATTTACGATGTAAAAAATGATGGAGCGATTAATCTCGAAACTTCGTGAACTTTTGGGTTACAAGAAACTCTCCTAAAAAACTGAACTAACATTAAACTGATCTAACATTCATGAGTGATGTCCTCATCCATATAATGTGTAGTATCTACACCCTGTGTTTTTAGATATAAGCCATATAGTTTTTTAAAGAAAAAGTTTAAAATATAAGGTGTATTGCCACTACTAGAGAACATGCCTTCTTGTCGGAGGCAAAAACTGCATTAGTCCTGGTTGCATTACGAACCGGGACTAATGCGAGCTTTAGTTCCGGTTCGAGCGGTTAGGACGCACACGGGGCTACCATCCCCCTTTGGTCCCGGTTCAGTTTGTACCTTTAGTCCCAGTTGGATATAGCAATCAGGACTAAAGGCTTTGCGGCCTACCGCACCATGCCGCGAGCCCCTTTAGTTTCGGTTGGTATCTCCAATTGGAACTAATGGTCCAATGCTATATATACAAGTGCCCTGCCCAAGCTTGTGAGCCAAATACTTAGCTTTTTTCACTTCTTAGCAAAAGAGGTTTTATGTTGCTTTGCTTTTCCTTCTCATGCACAAGAGGTACTCAATGAAATGCCTAAGAGCATGATGCCACTTGAGTTTACACAAAACAAATATGATATGAAGTGCCCGAGCCACACTTAAGCTTTCTCCTCTCTTTTTCCATCTCGATCGAAGTTAACAGCTTTATCCTTTCATCCGTCATTGAGAAAATGCATGTGTCGATGTACATCGCTTCACTATCCATGATGTTCCGTAATGGCCTTTGATATACTTAATTATATAACGCAGATGGACCGGCAATGAATGTACGATGATCGACGCCATAATGAGTTTACTGTGGGCCTTAATTTTTTTAACCGTGTGGCTAAGGAAACAAACGGCCGGATGGTTTTATGTGTTGTCCATGTGTTAATTGTCGGAATAAGAAAGATTACTCTTCCTCGACAACCCTTCACACCCACCTGAGGTGGTTCGGTTTCATGCCCAACTACAATGGTTGGATCAAGCACGAAGAAAGAGGGGTTATGATGGAAGATAATGAAGAAGAAGAGGATGATGACAACTATCCTATGTTCCCTGAATACGGTTTTACTGCAACAGGGAATGCAGAAGATCAAGATGCATCAGATGAGCCCGCTGATGATCTTGGTCGGGCCATTGCTGATTCAAAGAGAGACTTCGAAACGGAAAGGAAAGGTTGAAGTTCGAGCACATGTTAGAGGATTACAACAAATTGTTGTATCCAACTTGCGAAGAAGGATAGAAAGAGCTAGCTAGCACATTGGAATTGCTGCAATGGAAGGCAGAGAACGTTGTGACTAATTCGGGATTTGGGAAGTTGCTGAAAATAATGAAGAAAGCAACTTCCAAAGGGTAATGAATTGCCCGCCAGTACGTACGAAGTGAAAAAGGTTTTCTGCCATCTGGGATTGGACGTGCAGAAGATACATGCATGCATTAAGGACTGCATCCTCTACCGCGGGGAGTACGAGAATTTGGATGCATGCCCGGTATGCGCTGCATTACGGTATAAGATCAGACGAGATGACCCTGGTGATGTTTAGGGACAGCGCCACAGGAAGAGGGTTCATGCCAATGTGATGTGGTATGCTCCTATAATACCACAGTTGAAACGATTGTTCAGAAACAAAGAGCATACCAGGTTGTTACGATGGCACAAAGAAGACCGTAAAAAGACATGATGTTGAGACACCCCGCTGATGGGACACAGTAGAGAAAAATCGAGAGAGAGTTCTTGGACTTTGCAGATGACGCGAGGAATTTAAGGTTTTGTCTAAGTACAGTCATAGCACCTGGCCTATGAATCAATGTATCTATAACCTTCCTCCTTGGTTGTGCATGAAGCGGAAATTTATTATGATGTCAGTGGTCTGTTGGAGATATGCCCAAGAGGCAATAATAAAGTGGTTATTATAATATCTTTGTGTTTATGATAAATGTTTGGATACCATGCTATAATTGTATTAACCGAAACATTGATACATGTGTGTTATGTAAACAGCAAGGAGTCCCTAGTAAGCCTCTTGTATAACTAGCTTCTTGATTAATGGATGATCATGGTTTCGTGATCATGAACATTGGATGTTATTAATAACAAGGTTATGTCACTAATTAAATGATATAATGGACACACACCCAAATAAGCGTAGCATAAGATCAAGTCATTAAGTTCAATTTGCTATAAGCTTTCGCTACATAGTTACCTAGTCCTTCGACCATGAGAACATGTAAATCACTTACACCGGAAGGATACTTTGATTACATCGAACGCCATTGCGTAAATGGGTGGTTATAAAGATGGGATTAAGTATTCGGAAAGTGTGAGTTGAGGCATATGGATCAATAGTGGAATTTGTCCATCCCGATGACGGATAGATACACTCTGGGCCCTCTCGGTGGAACGTCGTCTGATTAGCTTGCAAGCATGTGATTAGATCATAAGATACGACATACCACGGTACGAGTAAAGAGTACTTGTCGGTAACGAGGTTGAACAAGGTATGGGGATACCGATGATCGAACCTCGGACAAGTAAAGTATCGTGTGACAAAGGAAATCGGTATCGTATGTAAATGGTTCAATCGATCACTAAGTTATCGTTGAATATGTGGGAGCCATTATGGATCTCCAGATCCCACTATTGGTTATTTCTCGGACAGGAGTCTCGACCATGTCTGCAGAGTTCACGAACCGTAGGGTGACGCGCTTAAGGTTCGATGTCGCATAAGTAGATTCAGAATATGAGATGGAGACCGAAGTTTGTTCGGAGTCTCGGATGGGATCCAGGACATCACGAGGAGGTCCGGAATGGTCCGGAGAATAAGATTCATATAAGGGAAGTTGATTTCTAGGTTTCGGAAAAAGTTCGGAATTTTTCCGGTGATAGACGGGAAGGTTCTAGAAGGTTCCGGAGGGGTCCACCATGGGGCCCACAACCTAGGGGGCCCACATGGGCCGAGGGGGTGTTGTCCAGCCCTAATGGGCCAGGCGCACCAAGCCTCAAAGGCCCAGGCCGGCCAAACCCCAAAACCCTAAAGGGGGGATCAACTTGGGGGGTAAGATTTCCCTCTTCCCCCCACTTGGCCGCCGGCCCTAACCCTAGATGGGGAAGGGGGTCCACCCCAACCGACCATTCCCCCTATATAAAGAGGGGAGGGGGTGGCCGGCCACTTCACCCTTGACCACGCCCTGGCCGCCCCCCTCTCTTCCTCCACCATATTGTTGTTCCGGCTTGGCGAAGCCCTGCAGCTTTTCTCCTCCACCACCACCACCACGCCGTCGTGCTGCTGGGATTCCGTGGAGATCTACCACACCTCCGCTGCCCGCTAGAACGGGGAGAGGATGGGCTTCATCGACACCGTACGCACTACCGAGTACGGAAGTGCTGCCGGATTGCAGCACTGACGATCGACTACATCAACAACGAGATTAATCTCGTAGGCTTTGGAATCTTCGAGGGTTAGTCTCGTGTATCTTCTCGTTGCTTTGATCTTGGTAGATTAGATCTTGCTTCTTCCTAGATTGGATCTTGGTTTTTGTTCATGTTCACGGTAGAATTTTTTTGTTTTCCATGCAACGAACCCATCATGGTCATCCAAGGCCCGAAACAACCCGGCAACGACATTGATGTGTACCTAAAAGCCATTAGTTGAAGAAATTCTACAGTTGTGGGCCGTAAAAGGTGTCCGTGTGTGGGATGAGCACAAACACAAGGAATCTGACCTACGAGCGTTGTTGTTCGTAACCATCAACGATTGGCCAGCTCTTAGTAACCTTTCAGAACATACATACAAGGGATACGATGCATGCATACACTATTTAGATGAGACTGAAGGTATACATTTGGATAAATGTAAGAAGGTTGTGTACCTGGGACATCGTCGCTTCCTTCATATCAGGCATCCCGTAAGAAAGAAAGGAAAGCATTTCAAAGGTGAGGTAGATCACCGGAATAAGCCTATCCACCATACTGGTAAAGATGACGTTGCCGGACACGCGCCCATGTGGAAGAAGAAATCTATATTTTGGGACCTACCCTATTGGGAAGTCCTAGAGGTCTACTCTTCAATCGACATGATGCACGTGGCGAAGAATCTTTGCGTGAACCTGCTAGGCTTCCTAGACATGTATGTGAAGACAAAAGATACACCGGAAGCACAACAGGACCAACAACATGCATCTGGAGAATGAGACGGATAAATATTTTTTGAATGCCTGAGAAGTATCAAGGTCCCGTATGGCTTCTTGTCGATTATAAAGGGAATAATAAATATGGCACAGCAAAAATTCCAGAACCTAAAGCCTCATGACTGCCAAGTCATTATGATGCAATTGCGTCCGGTTGCATTGACGGGGCTTCTACTGGAAAATGTTCGAGGACCCATTGTGACGGTATGTCTATTCCTCAATGCAATTTCTCGGAAGGTAATTGATCCAGAAATTCTACCAAGGTTGCAGAATGATGTAGTCCAATGATGTAGTCCAATGATGTAGTCCATTGTGACGGTATGTCTATTCCTCAATGTAGTCCAATGATGTAGTCCAATTCTATCTGGAAGAAATCTATATTTTTGAGCTGGTGTTCCTACCATCCTTCTTCAATATTATGACGCATCTCCTAGTCAAAGAGATTTCCATTCTCGGTGACATGGGCATGCCCCTGGTTTATTATTGTAGCCAAAGGCCCATGTACTCGAAGCTTTGGAGGCCCAGAAGATTGAAGATGTTCAGATATGGAAAGTATAGTTATTATGGAAATTTGTATCAATATCGGGAAAGGCCCAGTACCGCCCGAAAGTTTGTACTTGTACGACACGTTGTAACCCTCGGGTTCTCCTCCTATATAAAGGGGACGCTGACACATTGTAACCCTCGGGTTCTCCTCCTATATAAAGGGGACACTGAGGTCAAAATAAGGATCGAATCATTGTAAACCCTAGCCACCGTAAATTGAGTTAAACACCTTTGTTCGAGTGATAACTTTTGAGATCTACTTTCCCTCTAATTTCTACAAAACCCTAAGTCTACAATCCGTAGACATTGACGAGTTGATACCTCGTCACTCGGTCCTGTATTTTCACACAATATGTTCCCCTTTGAGAGGTTCATGGGAGTCTTGAAGAAATATGTTCATAAACGTGCTAGGTCAGAAGGAAGCATTTCCAAGGGCTATGGAACAAAGCAGATCATTGAATTCTGTTTTGACTTTATTCCTGACCTTAAGCCAGTTGGTGTTCCTGAATCTCAGCATGAAGGGCGACTGAGTGGAAAAGACACTCTATGAAAGAAAGCAATAATAAGTGATGGGATTTGTAGCATAGAAAACAAAAAAATCCTACCGCAAGAACGAATAACAAGCCAAGATCTAATCTAGTAGATGGTAGTAACGAGATGTATGTGAGACTAACCCTCGAAGATTCCAAAGCCTACGAGATTAGATCTCGTGGTTGATGTAGTCGATCACTTGCCGCTTTCAAAAGCGCGTAGAAGATCTTGACGGTGCCACAATCGGGCAGCACCTCCGCACTCGGTCACACGTACGGTGTTGATGATGACGTCCTTCTCCCCGTTCCAGCGGGCAGCGGATGTAGTAGATCCTCCTCGGAATCCCGCCAGCACGACGGCATGGTGACGGTGGTGGTGGAGATCTCCGGCAGGGCTTCGCCGTAAGCGCTGCGGGAGAAGAAGGAAGATGGAGTAGCTAGGTTTTGGGAGAGGGGGGTTGCTTGGGCGCCGGCCTGGGAGCCCTTTGGTGGTGCGGCCAAGGTGTAGCCAGCCCTCTCCCTCTCCCTCTCTTTATATAGGTGGAACCCCCAAGGTTTGCCCAAAGATTCGAATAAGAGTCCAACTCAAAAACTTACCATATGGTGAAACCTAGGGGAAGTGGGACTCCTCCCTTTCCTTCCCCTATGGCCGGCCATGGAGGTGGAGTCCACCATGGACTCCACCTTCCCCTTTGGCTGGCCGGCTAGGGTTGGTGGAGTTCATCCGGGACTCCACCTTCCATGGCGATTTCTTCCGGAAGGTTCTAGAACATTCTAGCGCCTTCAATAAATGCACCGGATCATTTCCAAACTTGGAAAGTGACTTCCTATATATGAATCTTATTCTCCGGACCATTCCGGAACTCCTCGTGATGTCCTGGATCCCATCCGAGACTCCGAACAACATTCGAACTCCATTACATATTCCATATCTACTTAAAACGACATCAAACCTTAAGTGTGTCACCCTATGGTTCGAGAACTATGTGGAAATGATCGAGACTCCTCTCTGATCAATAACTAAAAGCGGGACCTGGAGATCCATAATAGCTCCCACATATACAATGATGACTTCGTGATTGAAAGAACCATTTACATACGATACCGATTCCCTTTGTCACGCGATACTTTACTTGTCCGAGGTGCGATCATCGGTATCTCCATACCTAGTTCAACCTCGTTACCGACAAGTACTCTTTACTCGTATCATGGTATGTCATCTCTTGTGACCTAGTCACATGCTTGCAAGCTAATCAGACGACATTCCACCGAGAGGGCCTAGAGTATATCTATCCGTCATCGGGATGGACAAATCCCACTCTTGATCCATATGCCTCAACTCACACTTTCCGAATACTTAATCCCATCTTTATAACCACCCATTTACGCAATGGCGTTTGATGTAATCAAAGCATCCTTCCGGTGTAAGTGATTTACATGATCTCATGGTCGAAGGACTAGGTAACTATGTATCGGAAAGCTTATAGCAAGTTGAACTTAATGACTTGATCTCATGCTATGCTTACTATGGGTGTGTCCCTCACATCATTCACCTAATGTTATGATCTTGTTATTAATAACATCCTATGTTCATGATCAGGAAACCATGATCATCTATTAATCAACAAGCTAGTTAAATGAGAGGCTTACTAGGGACTCTGGTTGTTTACACAACACACATGTATCAATGTTTCCGGTTAATACAATTATAGCATGGAGTGTAAACATTTATCATGAGCACTAAAATATAACAATAACTATTTTATTATTTCCTCTCGGGCATATCTCCAACAGTCTACCACTTGCACTAGAGTCAATAATCTAGTTTACATTTGTAAAGATATAACACCTTGGCCTTCTGGTGCTTATCATGTTTTGCTCACGGGAGAGGTTTCAGTCAACGGATCCGACAGGCTCAGAAACGTATGTATTTTGCAATTCATTTGTGTCTCAACGCATCACTGATTTTCCAAATGAGTCGGCATTAATCATATATGTTCAGTCTTCTGGTGGAACCTTAATTGCGCGGTCTGAAATATGTCACTAATATTGTCACACACAATATAGCTTTAAAGTTCTGACACTATCGGAACTACACCAAGTTCTCAAAGAACTCCTCGACTTAAAACTCCTCAGTCATTGTCAAAACAATGACATACTCTGCCTTTTTTTGTAGAATCTGTCACAATATTTAGAACTCATCTAAATCTAGCATAGACTTCTTCTAGATCATTGTGCTACCTTTTAATCAACACTTAGCCTAATTGAGATTTTATATGTGACCAAACTAATATCGGTGCAACACCTTACAATGATTTGTTTGTCATTACCCCATACAAAACTATATATATCCTTGGTTCTTCTAAAACACTCAGGGATATTCTTACTGTTGTCCAATGATCATTACATGAATCATTCTGGTATATGCTCATAACACTTTAGAGCACAGGACATCTGATTTTGTACATATTATTCGTGATCTAAAATCACTCATGTGTTTTTACTCATCGAGTGTCAAAAACACTCAAGTCTTGTTAAACCTTCACATGGAAAAGAACACCTTCTTAATATTGTTATATTGAACTACTTCAATATTCATTCTATGTACTTTAACTTAAACTTATTATGTGTTTCAATCTATCTTCATAGATCTTGACACTAAATATGTTTCAGTCCATATAATTTCATTGAAGTTAATTCTCAATGAAACCTTTTAATCACATCAAGTATATAATTACATCATTTATAATCAATGATATGTCATCCATATATAATATTATAACTATATCTCAGCGCTCCCACTTAATTTCTTGCAAATGCAAGCTTCTTCATCGTTTCTGGTGAAATCATAACTCTTTGATCATTTCATCCGGTAAAGATTCCAACTCCGTGATACTCACTTCATCCAGTGAAGTTTGTATACCTTTTTAGTATTCTACGGACTAGCAAAAATCTCAGTTGTATCTTGTATACACCTTTAATACACACTTCTGTTAAGTAATGTATTTTGTCATCCTACTAGCATATCTCATAAAAGAAATATGTAGCGATTACTAGAATAATCCATATAGACTATAAGCATCGCTACGGAAGATCTAATCTTATCGTAGTCAACTCTTTGAACTTTGTCGTAAACAACTTTTCGACAAGTCGAGCTTCTTCAAGGATATTCCATCCAAGTCCATCAATTTTATAGATCTATTTACTTTCAAAAAGTATTCACCTATCTTGGATTTCATGGCGCATAGCCATTTTAACGGAGTCAGGGCCCATCATAACTTCTTTGTATGTAGTTGGTTTATCATTGTTCAAAATCAATCATTTGTCAACAAATGATTTATTTGATCACAAAGTAAACCACATCTACAAGGTTCAATGGGTACTTCGATCTCCATCACTATAACTCTTTGTAGACATGGGAGCTATGATCGTCGTGGCTGCTTCTGGAACCATTTCCGATGCTGCGCTACTCTGATCATCATGCTCATGTTCATAAATCTTACAAAGTTCCATTGTCCTCCCACTCAAATACTTTGCTAGAAATAATTTCTTGGAAATAATTAAGAAACATCGATAAACACTTTTGTCTTTGACTTCATAGTGGAAAGAATTCCCAATCAATTCTCTGGTATAACCAACAAAGACATTCATCCGATTTTGGTTGTAAACTCATTTACTTATGCTATGCATACCAAAATTTAAGAAAGGACTATTAGGGTTTATACCCATGCCATAACTTGTATGGTGTCATTTCAACGGATTATGATGATGTTTTATTCAGTGTAAAAGCGGTAGTCTCTAAAGCATAATCCACAAAAATATAATTGTGTCATATAATTTTATCTCATCATTAATCCAACAAGGTTTGGATACATCTCTCGGATACTCCATCATCACTATGATACTCCAAGAAACGTGAGTTGTAGAACAATTTCATAACTCTCTTAGATGTTCGCTAAAACTCGTAATTCAAATATTTCCACCATGATCCAATCATAGATATTTGACTTTTCTATTATGATGATTTCCACTTCATGCTGAAATTTATTTGAATCCATTCAAATGTTTCAAACTTCTTCCTTATCGAATAAATATATCCACATATATATACTCAATTCATTGTTGGAACTTTTCATGAAGTAGAAGAATCTCCCGCACACAACTATGCCCAGTGAACCAACATACATCATCATGTATGTTTCCACTAAGTTAGTTGCTTGTTCAACTCTTGGCCTATGAACGGTATTTCAATCATTCTCTTTAGAAGAGATTTGCAAGCGCCAAATGATGCAAAAATCAAATGACTCCAAAAATCCATTTGCATGGAGTTCCTTCATGCGTTCCTTTCTAACATGACCTAAATGGAGGTTCCACTAATAAGTGGAATTCACATCATTTTCCTTATGGCATTTTTGCGTCAGTGTTATGCATGTGTGCTTCACCATAAAGATTTATAATAACTTATCCATCGTACATGGAATACTGTCATAATTTGAACAACTCATTGTTTTCATTTGACCAGAACAAAATAACGACGACACAATAACACTTTATTTTGTTCCAGACGTGCATTCCTACCATATTCCTTGTCAGTCATTTAGGCCATCGAATTCTTGTATTGCGTTGTTTTGTACTAAGTACGATCACTTCATGGATATGAGAATATCGTTAGTGCCCAACTAGTTGGAGGATTGAGACGCCTAGCATCTTCAACCTTCGTACATTCCCATAAAACTTATGAGTTGATGTAGTCTCACTAAATTATATTCTATTATCTTGTAATAAGGTCTTAGATATCACATATATCTCACACCTTGTTTATTTCTGAAAAAAAACTTTTCAGCTCCTTACTTTTCAAACGGATTTGAACATCAAGTTTCACGGAGACAAGATGTTTTTAGGTACTAATTGAAACCATTGCTTTTAGAATCAGCAATTTGAGGATTACCAAAAGTTTGCTATAGGACTTAATCATTTCTTGATTCTTTAACAATACGATACCAGTCCGGAAAGTTTCTTGTCAGACTTAACAGTATTTCTATCTCAATTATAAGACTAGCGCATGGTAGATAACAGATGCCAATTCTACAAATCTAATTACTAATGAACTCCCACTTAATACAACATCCCTCATAGTTGTTTAGTGCCACACGATCCATATCCACTATACCAAAACCGATCATCACGTGAGATGATGTAGCTTCAATGGTGAACATCAACATATTGATCATATCATCCATATGACTCGTGTTCAACCTTTCGGTTTCCTGTGTTCCGAGGCCATGTCTATACATGCTAGGCTCGTCAAGCAAACCCAAGTATTTCCGCGTGTGCAAGATGGCATACACCCGTTGTATGTAAACGTAGAATCTATCACATCCGATCATCACGAGATGCTTCAAAACGATGAACTGTAGCAACGGTACATACGAGGGGAGAACACTTTATTATCTTGATATTAATGTGAGGGATCATCTTATAATGCTACCGTCGCGATCTAAGCAAGATAAGATGCATAAAGGATTAACATCACATATAATTCATAATATGTGATATGATATGGCCTTTCTTCTTGTGCTTTTGATATTCATCTCCAAAGCACCCAAGCATGATCTCCATCATCACCAGCATTGCACCAAGGTCCATGGCGCCGCTTCATGGTTGTCCATCACTTATAGCTACTATAACAACTACTTGAAATAAATCTATTACATGATGAATAGACACGCATGTCTTAACAAATTTAAAGACAACCATTAGGCTCCTACCGGTTGCCATAATACAATAATGAACATCTCATACATCAAATATAATCATCATCACATCATGGCCATATCACATCACCAAACCCTGCAAAAACTAGTTAGACGCCTGTAATTTGGTTTGCATATTTTACGTGGTTTTGGGTTTTCGAGTAAGATCCAATCTACCTACGAACATGAACCACAATGGTGATACTAGTGTTGTCAATAGAAAGAGTAAATTGAATCTTAACTATGGTGAGAGAGACAGACACCCTCAAAGCCACTTATGCAATACAAGTTGCATGTCAAGCGTGGAGCAAGTCTCATGAGACGCGGTCATGTAAAGTTAGCCCGGGCCGCTTCATCCCACCATCCCGCAAGATGCAAAGTACACTAACTAAAAATAACAAAAGCATCAACGCCCACAAATCCATTGTGTTCTACTCGTGCAACCAATCTATGCATAGACACGGCTCTGATACCACTGATGGGATTCGTAGCATAGAAAACAAAAATTTTCCTACCGCAAGAACGAATAACAAGCCAAGATCTAATCCAGTAGATGGTAGCAACGAGATGTATGTGAGACTAACCCTCGAATATTCCAAAGCCTACGAGATTAGATATCGTGGTTGATGTAGTCGATCACTTGCCGCTTTCAAAAGCGCGTACAAGATCTTAACGGTGCCACAATCGGGCAGCACCTCCGCACTCGGTCACACCTACGGTGTTGATGACGACGTCCTTCTCGCCGTTCCAGCGGGCAGAGGATGTAGTAGATCCTCCTCGGAATCCACCCAGCACGGCGGCGTGGTGACGGTGGTGGTGGAGATCTCCGGCAGGGCTTCACCGTAAGCGTTGCGGGAGAAGAACGAGGAGGGAGTGATACGTCCAAAACGTATCTACTTTCCCGAACACTTTTGCTATTGTTTTGCCTCTAATTTGTGTATTTTGGATACAACTAACACAGACTAACGCTGTTTTCAGCATAATTGCTCTGGTGTCTCGTTTATGTGCAGAAATTAAACTTTCAGGAAAATCCCCGGAATTAATGCCCAAGGGATTATTTTTCCAGAAGATTCACAGAGCCAGAAGGGCAAGCCAGGGGGGGGCCCACGGCCCCCACACCATGGGCCGGCGCGGCCTGGAAGGGGGGCGCACCGCCCTATGGTGAGGCCGCCTCGGCCAGCCTCTGACGCCCCCTTTTCGACTACTTAACGTCTTCGACCTAAAAACGCACAGGGGGGTTAGACGAAATCGCGAGAAGACATCCAGAACACCGCCGCCATCGCGAAACTCCGTCTCGGGACCAGACACTCCGTTCTGGCACTCCGCCGGGATGGGAAATTGGAGGAGATCATCGCCATCATCACCACCGACGCCTCTCCATCGACCAGCCATGTTTCCCCCATCCATGTGTGAGTAATTCCCCCGCCGTAGGCTGAAGGGGATGGTAGGGATTGGATGAGATTGGTCATGTAATAGCATAAGATTGTTAGGGCATAGTGCCTAGTGTCCGTAATTGGTACTTTTATGATATTGTTGCAACTTGTTATGCTTAATGCTTGTCACTAGGGCCCGAGTGCCATGATCTCAGATCTGAACATGTTATCAATTCATGATGATATTCATTGCTTTATGATCTTACTCGCAAGTTGTATACACGTATTGTTGTCCGGAACCCGAGGCCCCAAAGTGACAGAAATTGGGACAACCGAAGGGGAAGGCGGTGATATGAGGATCACATGTGTTCACGGAGTGTTAATGCTTTGCTCCGGTGCTCTATTAAAAGGAGTACCTTAATTCCAGTAGATTCCCTAGAGGCCCGGCTGCCACCGGCTGGTAGGACAAAAGATGTTGTGCAAGTTTCTCATTGCGAGCACGTACAACTAAATATGGAACACATGCCTATTGATTGATTAGTACTTAGATACCGTTTTATTACTATCTGCAAATGCCCTACCTTGATTGTTACATGAGTTTCTCTCATCCATGCAACGCCCGTTCATCCATCCCTGTGCCTACAGTATTTTAATCCTGATGTTTACTATAATCACTACTGATGTCTTTGTTACATTGCTGCTGATATTTCACTACTGCTACTGCTATAAAACTGTTACTACTCGATAAACTCTTGCCGACAAGTCTGTTTCCAGGTGCGGCTGAATTGACAACTCCGCTGTTAAGGCTTACAAATATTCTTTGGCTCCCCTTGTGTCGAATCAATAAATTGGGTTTTACTTCCCTCGAAGACTCATTGCGATCCCCTATACTTGTGGGTCATCAAGACTATTTTCCGGCGCCGTTGCCGGGGAGCATAGCTTTATTTGCAAGTTCACTTGGATTGATATTGTTCGCTGCAAATTCTCCATCATGGGTAAACCTCGCGATACTAAAGTCGCCATATTACCATCCACTACAAGAAAAGGTACAACTCTGAGTACCTCTGCTTCTCTTGATTCACCATCCGTGATAAGTAAACTTGTTTCACCACCACAAGCTTCACATGTTGGTACTTCTGCCAGATCTGAAAATTCCTCTTATAATTTTGATGATGCTTCTGCTGTGCTTGATAATTATGGTTCATTAGGATCTTTTCTAGATGCTACAATTGCTAGGTCTAGACAAATTGAAAATACTGAAAATCCTAATGAAAATGCTGCTACACCTGTTAATTCACCTGAGTCTGTTGAATACTCTAGTGATGATCTTGATGAAGATTATGTGGAACTTGATGATGATTTTATTGATAAATGCAATGCTACTACTGATGCAAGTAACATTAAAAAGCTTCTTGCACAACGTCTTGTTAGATATAAACTGTCTCCTGATCCTAAATTTGCCACATCTCCTATAAACATTAAGGATAAGGATTATGATTTTTCTCTTGATTTATCTCATATATCTATTGTTGAGAAAACACCTTTTTGTGGTACTGAAAAAGAAAGTGTTGTAGAACACATGATTGAGCTTGTCTACTCCGAGTAGCTTGTTTTACGATGATGTTAAGAAGCGTACTTATTTCGTTGCTAAAATTTTCCCTTTCTCATTAAAGGATGATGCTAAAACTTGGTATAATAGTTTGCCACCTGATTCTATTGATAGTCCAAGTGATTTTCTTGATGTTTTCTTTCGGAAATACTTTCCTGCTAGTGCTCAACATATTGCTTTGCAGAGAATTTATAATTTTGACCAGGAAGATGGAGAGAAATTGCCTGAGGCTTGGGCGAGATTTTGCTCTCTTATCAGAGCTCGGCCTGGACATGATTTGGAAAAGCATGATTTACTTGATATATTTTATAGTGGACTAACCATTGAGTCTAGGGCATACCTGGATAGTTGTGCTGGTTGTGTTTTCGGAAAAGAACTCCAGACGACGCTGAAGAATTATTGGCTAGAATAGGCCGGAATCATGATGATTGGTCTACACCTGAACCAACCCCGACACCAATATTGAAGAAGAGGAGTATGATTAAATTAAATGATGAAGATATGAGGGAAGCCAAGAAATCTCTTAAAGAGAAGGGTATTAAATCCGAAGATGTGAAGAATTTACCTCCCATAGAAGATTTATGCAAGATAACTCCCCTCTCCATATCGAGTACACTCTCTTGAACGCTTTACTAGGGAAGATATTCCGTATTCAAAACCTCCTGCTCAATGCTTAGATGAGTTTGATAATTATATTGTTAAGCAAAATAATTTTAATATGAGAGTAGAGAATCATTTAATGGAAAATTCTCGAGCTATTAGTGAATTGCATGGTATTGTGGAGAGAACCTCCAATGATGTTAAGATGCTTGTTAAACATTTTCATATGGTTCAAACTCAAATTGATCAACTCACTAAAGTGCAAAATGACTTGTTAAAAAATAATTCTAAAGAAAAACATGCTTATGAAGTAACAACTAGAGGCGGTGTTTCTACCCAGGATCCTCTATATCCCGAGGGGCATCCCAAAAGAGTTGAACAAGATTCTCAACAAACTGAAACTAGTGCTCCATCTAAGAAAAAGAAAAAGAAACATAAAACTGTTGTAGAATCCTGCGAGCACTGTTAATGATCCTAATAGTATTTCTATTTCGATGTCTGAAACCGAAAGTGGTAATGACGATGATAAAGATAATGATAAGAATGATGCTTCTGATAAAGAAGAGGTTGGAGAAGAACCTGAAAAGCATGCTAAAAATAAAAAGTATACTAAAGAAGATTTTATTGCTAAGAAACATGGTAATGAAAGAGAACCTTGGGTTCAAAAGCAAATGCCTTTTCCTACTAAGAAACTAAAATCAAAGGAAGAAGAACACTATAATAAATTTTGTGATTGGATGAAACCTTTATTCCTGCAAATCCCTTTGATTGATGCTATTAAATTGCCTCCTTATTCAAAGTATATGAAAGATATTGTCTCTAACAAAAGGAAAATTCCTAATGAGGAGATTTCCACTATGCTTGCTAATTACTCTTTCAATGGCAAAGTTCCAAAGAAGCTTGGCGACCCAGGTATACCGACTATTCCTTGTTCTATCAAGAACAATTATGTTAGAACTGCTCTATGTGATTTGGGAGAAGGTGTTAGTGTTATGCCTTTTTCCCTTTATAAGAGACTTTATTTAGATAAGTTGATACCAACTGATATATCTTTGCAAATGGCTGATAAATCTACTGCTATTCCTATTGGTATATGTGAGGATGTTCCTGTTCAAGTTACTAATAATTGCTTAATATTAACTGATTTTGTTGTGTTGGAAATGCCTGAAGATGATAATATGTCTATTATTCTTGGGAGACCTTTTCTTAACACCGCCAGGGGCTGTTATTGATTGCAATAAAGGAAAAGTTACTTTCAATGTTGATGACAAGGAGCATACTGTTTATTTTCCCAAGAGGATTGATAAAGTATGTGGAGTTAATACAATTTCTAATGTGAGAACTATCAAAGTGGGAACTATTGATTGTCC
>NC_061510.1:226482632-226604687 GCF_022539505.1 Lolium rigidum | reverse complement strand
CTAAGCTTGGGGAAGCTGGTTTTCACGATCTTTTTAGTCCCCCAAGCATTGAGGAGAAAATTTACTTTGATGATACTTTGCCTCCCATATATGATGATTATAATGATAGTAGTCTTTTGTTACCACCTGTTATGGAGGATAAATTTGATTATGATTACAATATGCCTCCTATATTTGATGATGAGAATAATAATGATAGCTACTTTGTTGAATTTGCTCCCACTATTACTAATAAAATTGATTATGCCTATGTGGAGAGTAATAATTTTATGCATGAGACTCATGATAAGGATGCTTTATGTGATAGTTATATTGTTGAGTTTGCTCATGATGCTACTGAAAGTTATTATGAGAGAGGAAAATATGGTTGTAGAAATTTTCATGTTACTAAAATGCCTCTCTATGTGCTGAAATTTTTGAAGCTACACTTGTTTTATCTTCCTATGCTTGTTACTTTGCTCTTCATGAACTTGTTTATTTACAAGATTCCTATGCATAGGAAGCATGTTAGATTTAAATGTGTTTTGAATTTGCCTCTTGATGCTCTCTTTTGCTTCAAATACTATTTCTTGCGAGTGCATCATTAAAACTGCTGAGCTCATCTTAATGGCTATAAAGAAAGAACTTCTTGGGAGATAACCCATGTGTTTATTTTTACTACAGTACTTTTATTTTATATTTGAGTCTTGGAAGTTGTTACTACTGTAGCAACCTCTTCTTATCTTAGTTTTATGCATTGTTGTGCCAAGTAAAGTCTTTGATAGTAAGGTTCATACTAGATTTGGATTACTGCGCGTAAACAGATTTCTTTGCTTGTCACGAATCTGGGTCTAATTCTCTGTAGGTAACTCAGAAAATTAAGCCAATTTACGTGAGTGATCCTCAGATATGTACGCAACTTTCATTCAATTTGGGAATTTTCATTTGAGCAAGTCCGGTGCCTCAATAAAATCCATCTTTACGGACTCGTTCTGTTTTGACAGATTCTGCCTTTTATTTCGCATTGCCTCTTTTGCTATGTTGGATGAATTTCTTTGATCCATTAATGTCCAGTAGCTTTATGCAATGTCCGGAAGTGTTAAGGATGATTGTGTCACCTCTGAACATGTTAATTTTTATTGTCCACTAACCCTCTAATGAGTTGTTTCGAGTTTGGTGTGGAGGAAGTTTTCAAGGATCAAGAGAGGAGTATGATACAATATGATCAAGGAGAGTGAAAGCTCTAAGCTTGGGGATGCCCGGTGGTTAATCCCTGCATATTTCAAGAAGACTCAAGCATCTAAGCTTGGGGATGCCCAAGGCATCCCCTTCTTCATCGACAAATTATCGAGTTCCTTCTCTTGAAACTATATTTTTATTCGGTCACATCTTATGTACTTTACTTGGAGCGTCTGTTTGTTTTTGTTTTTGTTTTTGTTTGAATAAAATTGGATCCTAGCATTCATTTTGTGGGAGAGAGACACGCTCTGCTGGTTCATATGAACACTTGTGTTCTTCGCCTTATCTTTTAGTGTTCATGGCGGAGTTGAAAACTGCTTCATTCATTGTTATATGGTTGGAAACGAAAAATGCTACATGTAGTAATTGGTAAAATGTCTTGGATAATGTGATACTTGGCAATTGTTGTGCTCATGTTTAAGATCTTGCATCATATACTTTGCACCTATTAATGAAGAAATACATAGAGCTTGCTAAAATTTGGTTTGCATAATTGGTCTCTCTAAGGTCTAGATAATTTCTAGTATTGAGTTTGAACAACAAGGAAGACGGTGTAGAGTTTTATAATGTTTACAATATGTCTTTTATGTAAGTTTTGCTGCACCGGTTCATCCTTGTGTTTGTCTCAAATAACCTTGCTAGCCTAAACCTTGTATCGAGAGGGAATACTTCTCATGCATCCAAAATCCTTGAGCCAACCACTATGCCATTTGTGTCCACCATACCTACCTACTACATGGTATTTCTCCGCCATTCCAAAGTAAATTGCTTGAGTGCTACCTTTAAAATTTCCATCATTCGCCTTTACAATATATAGCTCATGGGACAAATAGCTTAAAAACTATTGTGGTATTGAATATGTACTTATGCACTTTATCTCTTATTAAGTTGCTTGTTGTGCGATAACCATGCTTGTGGGGACGCCATCAACTATTCTTTGTTGAATATCATGTGAGTTGCTATGCATGTCCGTCTTGTCTGAAGTAAGAGAGATCTACCACCTTAATGGTTGGAGCATGCATATTGTTAGAGAAGAACATTGGGCCGCTAACTAAAGCCATGAATCATGGTGGAAGTTTCAGTTTTGGACATATATCCTCAATCTCATAGGAGAACACTAATTGTTGCTACATGCTTATGCATTAAAGAGGAGTCCATTATCTGTTGTCCATGTTGTCCCGGTATGGATGTCTAAGTTGAGAATAATCAAAAGCGAGAAATCCAAAATGCGAGCTTTCTCCTTAGACCTTTGTACGAGCGGCATGGAGGTACCCCTTTGTGACACTTGGTTAAAACATGTGTATTGCGATGATCCCGGTAGTCCAAGCTAATTAGGACAAGGTGCGGGCACTATTAGTATACTATGCATGAGGCTTGCAACTTGTAAGATATAATTTACATAACTCATATGCTTTATTACTACCGTTGACAAAATTGTTTCATGTTTTCAAAATAAAAGCTCTAGCACAAATATAGCAATCAATGCTTTTCCTCTTTGAAGGACCATTCTTTTTACTTTTATGTTGAGTCAGTTCACCTATTTCTCTCCACCTCAAGAAGCAAACACTTGTGTGAACTGTGCATTGATTCCTACATACTTGCATATTGCACTTATTATATTACTCTATGTTGACAATTATCCATGAGATATACATGTTATAAGTTGAAAGCAACCGCTGAAACTTAATCTTCCTTTGTGTTGCTTCAATACCTTTACTATGAATTTATTGCTTTATGAGTTAACTCTTATGCAAGACTTATTGATGCTTGTCTTGAAGTACTATTCATGAAAAGTCTTTGCTTTATGATTCATTTGTTTACTCATGTCATTACCATTGTTTTGATCGCTGCATTCATTACATATGTTTACAATATGATCAAGTTTATGATGGCATGTCACTCCAGAAATTATCTTTGTTTATCGTTTACCGCTCGGGAC
Source organism: Lolium rigidum (assembly GCF_022539505.1). Lineage (NCBI taxonomy): Eukaryota > Viridiplantae > Streptophyta > Magnoliopsida > Poales > Poaceae > Lolium > Lolium rigidum. Next base: position 226,601,530 of record NC_061510.1, on the reverse strand, counting down.
GAGCGAGAACTAAGCTTGGGGATGCGATACGTCCGCGACGTATCGATAATTTCTTATGTTCCATGCCACATTATTGATGATATCTACATGTTTTATGCACACTTTATGTCATATTTATGCGTTTTCCGGAACTAACCTATTGACGAGATGCCGAAGGGCCGGTTGCTGTTTTCTCGCTGTTTTTGGTTTCAGAAATCCTAGTAAAGAAATATTCTCGGAATTGGACGAAATCAACGCCCAGGTTCCTATTTTGCCCGGAAGCATCCAGAACACCCGAGAGCCGCCAGAGAGGGGGCACAGGCCCACCAGACCATAGGCCGGCGCGGCCTGGGGTGGCCCGCGCCCCCTATGGTGTCGTCGCCCCGTTGACCTTCCGACGCCGCCTCTTCGCCTATATAAAGGTCCCGGACCTAAAACCTCGATACGGAAAAGCCACGGTACGAGAAACCTTCCGGAGCCGCCGCCATCGCGAAGCCAAGATCCGGGGGACGGGAGTCTCCGTTCCGGCACGCCGCCGGGACGGGGAAGTGCCCCGGAAGGCTCCTCCATCGACACCACCGCCATCTTCATCAACGCTGCTTGTCTCCCATGAGGAGGGAGTAGTTCTCCATCGAGGCTCGGGGCTGTACCGGTAGCTATGTGGTTAATCTCTCTCCTATGTACTTCAATACAATAATCTCATGAGCTGCCTTACATGATTGAGATTCATATGATGATGCTTGTAATCTAGATGTCATTATGCTAGTCAAGTGGGTTTTACTTATGTGATCTCCGGAGACTCCTTGTCCCACGTGTGTAAAGGTGACAGTGTGTGCACCGTGTGGGTCTCTTAGGCTATATTTCACAGAATACTTATTCAATGTTATGAATGGCATAGTGAAGTGCTTATTTATATCTCTTTATGATTGCAATGTGTTTTGTATCACAATTTATCTATGTGCTACTCTAGTGATGTTATTAAAGTAGTTTATTCCTCCTGCACGGTGTAATGGTGACAGTGTGTGCATCCGTGTTAGTACTTGGCGTAGGCTATGATTGTGATCTCTTGTAGATTATGAAGTTAACTATTGCTATGATGGTATTGATGTGATCTATTCCTACTACATGGTGTGAAGGTGACAGTGTGCATGCTATGTTAGTACTTGGTTTAGTCGTGTTGATCTTTCACGCACTCTAAGGTTATTTAAATATGAACATTGAATTGTGGAGCTTGTTCACTCCGGCATTGAGGGTTCGTGTAATCCTACGCAATGTGTTCATCATCCAACAAGAGAGTGTAGAGTATGCATTTATCTATTCGTTATGTGATCAATGTTGAGAGTGTCCACTAGTGAAAGTGTAATCCCTAGGCCTTGTTCCTAAATATCGCTATCGCTCGCTTGTTTACTTGTTTTACTCGCGTTACTACTCGCTGCGTTACTATCTGCTCATACTTATTCATACCACCCGTATTTCACTATCTCTTCGCCGAACTAGTGCACATATTAGGTGTGTTGGGGACACAAGAGACTTCTTGCTTTGTTGTTGCAGGGTTGCATGAGAGGGATATCTTTGACCTCTTCCTCCCCGAGATCGATAAACCTTGGGTGATCCACTTAAGGGAAACTTGCTGCTGTTCTACAAACCTCTGCTCTTGGAGGCCCAACACTGTCTACAAGAATAGAAGCTCCCGTAGACATCATTAGGCAGCTCACAAGATCCAACAATGAAGCACAATGAGGAGAAGACAACCATCTAGCTACTGCTATGGACCCATAGTCCAGGGGTGAACTACTCACTCATCACTCCGGAGGCGACCTTGGCGGTGAAGAGTCCTCCGGGAGATGAATCCCCTCTCCGGCAGGGTGCCGGAGGAGATCTCCAGAATCCCCCGAGATGGGATTGGCGGCGGCGGCGTCTCAGTAAGGTTTTCCGTATCGTGGCTCTCGGTACTGGGGGTTTCGCAACGGAGGCTTTAAGTAGGCGGAAGGGCAACGCGGGGGGCCACACGAGGGCCCCACACGCCAGGCTGGCGCGGCCAAGACCTAGGCCGCGCCGCCCTAGTGTGGCGGCGCCTCGTGGCCCCACTTCGACTCTCCTTCGGTCTTCTGGAAGCTTCGTGGCAAAATAGGACCCTGGGCGTTGATTTCGTCCAATTCCGAGAATATTTCGTTACTAGGATTTCTGAAACCAAAAACAGCAGAAAACGACAAGCGGCTCTTCGGCATCTTGTTAATAGGTTAGTTCCAGAAAATGCACGAATATGACATAAAGTGTGCATAAAACATGTAGATATCATCAATAATGTGGCATGGAACATAAGAAATTATCGATACGTCGGAGACGTATCAGCATCCCCAAGCTTAGTTCTTCTCGTCACGAAGCGGGTAAAACGATAACAAAGATAATTTCTGAAGTGACATGCCATCATAACCTTGATCATACTATTTGTAAACATATGTAATGAATGCAGCGATCAAAACAATGGTAATGACATGAGTAAACAAGTGAATCATAAAGAAAAGACTTTTCATGAATAGTACTTCAAGACAAGCATCAATAAGTCTTGCATAAGAGTTAACTCATAAAGCAATAAATCAAAGTAGAGGTATTGAAGCAACACAAAGGAAGATTAAGTTTCAGCGGTTACTTTCAACTTATAACATGTATATCTCATGGATAATTGTCAACATAGAGTAATATATCAAGTGCAATATGCAAGTATGTAGGAATCAATGCACAGTTCACACAAGTGTTTGCTTCTTGAGGTGGAGAGAGATAGGTGAACTGACTCAACATAAAAGTAAAAAGAATGGTCCTTCAAAGAGGAAAGCATCGATTGCTATATTTGTGCTAGAGCTTTTATTTTGAAAACATGAAACAATTTTGTCAACGGTAGTAATAAAGCATACGAGTTATGTAAATTATATCTTACAAGTTGCAAGCCTCATGCATAGTATACTAATAGTTCCCGCACCTTGTCCTAATTAGCTTGGACTACCGGATCATTGCAATACACATGTTTTAACCAAGTGTCACAATGGGGTACCTCCATGCCGCCTGTACAAAGGTCTAAGGAGAAAGCTCGCATTTTGGATTTCTCGCTTTTGATTACTCTCAACTTAGACATCCATACCGGGACAACATGGACAACAGATAATGGACTCCTCTTTAATGCATAAGCATGTAGCAACAATTATTATTCTCATATGAGATTGAGGATATATGTCCAAAACTGAAACTTCCACCATGAATCATGGCTTTAGTTAGCGGCCCAATGTTCTTCTCTAACAATATGCATGCTCCAACCATTAAGGTGGTAGATCTCTATACTTCGGACAAGACGGACATGCATAGCAACTCACATGATATTCAACAAAGAATAGTTGATGGCGTCCCCAGAAACATGGTTATCGCACAACAAGCAACTTAATAAGAGATAAAGTGCATAAGTACATATTCAATACCACAACAGTTTTTAAGCTATTTGTCCCATGAGCTATATATTGCAAAGGTGAATGATGGAAATTTTAAAGGTAGCACTCAAGCAATTTACTTTGGAATGGCGGAGAAATACCATGTAGTAGGTAGGTATGGTGGACACAAATGGCATAGTGGTTGGCTCAAGGATTTTGGATGCATGAGAAGTATTCCCTCTCGATACAAGGTTTAGGCTAGCAAGGTTATTTGAAACAAACACAAGGATGAACGGTGCAGCAAAACTCACATAAAATACATATTGTAAACGTTATAAGACTCTACACCGTCTTCCTTGTTGTTCAAAACTCAATACTAGAAATTATCTAGACTTTAGAGAGACCAAATATGCAAACCAAATTAGCAAGCTCTAGGTGTTTCTTCATTAATGGGTGCAAAGTATATGATGCAAGAGCTTAAACATGAGCACAACAATTGCCAAGTATCAAATTATTCAAGATATTTTAGAATTACTACATGTAGCATTTTCCAATTCCAACCATATAACAATTTAACGAAGAAGAAACTTCGCCATGAATACTATGAGTAAAGCCTAAGGACATACTTGTCCATATGCTACAGCGGAGCGTGTCTCTCTCCCATACAGATGAAGGCTAGGATCCATTTTATTCAAACAAAACAAAAACAAAAACAAACCGACGCTCCAAGCAAAGTACATAAGATGTGACGGAATAAAAATATAGTTTCGGGGGAGGAACCTGATAATGTTGTCGATGAAGAAGGGGATGCCTTGGGCATCCCCAAGCTTAGACGCTTGAGTCTTCTTAAAATATGCAGGGGTGAACCACCGGGGCATCCCCAAGCTTAGAGCTTTCACTCTCCTTGATCATATTGTATCATACTCCTCTCTTGATCCTTGAAAACTTCCTCCACACCAAACTCGAAACAACTCACTAGAGGGTTAGTGGACAATAAAAATTAGCATGCTCAGAGGTGACACAATCATTCTTAACACTTCTGGACATTGCATAAAGCTACTGGACATTAATGGATCAAAGAAATTCATCCAACATAGCAAAAGAGGCAATGCGAAATAAAAGGCAGAATCTGTCAAAACAGAACAGATCCGTAAAGATGGATTTTATTGAGGCACCAGACTTGCTCAAATTAAAATGCCCAAATTGAATGAAAGTTGCGTACATATCTGAGGATCACTCACGTAAATTGGCATAATTTTCTGAGTTACCTACGAGAGAATTAGACCCAGATTCGTGACAGACAAAGAAATCTGTTTACGCGCAGTAATCCAAATCTAGTATTCACTTTACTATCAAAGACTTTACTTGGCACAACAAAACATAAAACTAAGATAAGGAGAGGTTGCTACAGTAGTAAACAACTTCCAAGACTCAAATATAAAACAAAAATACTGTAATAAAAACATGGGTTGTCTCCCATAAGCGCTTTTCTTTAACGCCTTTCAGCTAGGCGCAGAAAGTGTATATCAAGTGTTATCGAGAGGTGAGGCATCGATATCATAACCAGAGGTGTTGGGGGTTTTCTCAACCATGCATAGTATATTGGATACATAAGTTTCAGCGGCTCCTTTTTCATTAGTCTTGGGCTTGCTACTCTCATCAAACAAATTTTCAGGAACAAGCCAAGCATAGTTATTTTCTAGCGCTTCATTCATTGCTAGGAGCTTACATGGTATTGGTGCTTTGATCTCCCCACCATCATTAATGTTATTAGTGTACCTTATTCTCTCCATGTCCATCTTTTCAAGGATACTAGCAAAATTGGTATAAGAACCAAGCATCTTATATTTACTAAAGACCTTTCTAGCCTCTCTTGCTAAACCACCAAATTCTCTAAGAAGGGTTTCTAAAACAAAATCTTTCTTTTCCCCTTCTTCCATATCACCGAGTGTAAGAAACATGTGTTGGATTATAGGATTGAGATTAAAATTTTTAGTTTCCAACACGCGAACTAAAGCAGCAGCAGCAATTTCATAAGTAGGAGCAAGTTCTACCAAGTGTCTATCTTCAAAATCTTCAACGGTACTAACATGATTGAAAAATTCTTCTATATTGTTTCTCCCAACTATAGACCCACGTCCTACCGGTATGTCTTTTACGGTAAAATTAAAAGGAAACATGTTGAAATAAGTAAAGTAAATGCAAGTAACTAATTTTTTTGTGTTTTTGATATAGAAAGCAAGACAGTAAATAAAGTAAAGCTAGCAACTAATTTTTTTGTGTTTTGATATAATGCAGCAAACAAAGTAGTAAATAAAATAAAGCAAGACAAAAACAAAGTAAATAGATTGGGAAGTGGAGACTCCCCTTGCAGCGTATCTTGATCTCCCCGGCAACGGCGCCAGAAAAAGAGCTTGATGCGTGCAGTTGACACACGTCCGTTGGGAACCCCAAGAGGAAGGTGTGATGCGGACGAGTAGCAAGTTTTCCCTCGTGAAAGAAACCAAGGTTTATCGAACCAGGAGGAGCCAAGAAGCACGTTGAAGGTTGATGGTGGCGGAATGTAATGCGGCGCAACACCAGGGATTCCGGCGCCAACGTGGAACCTGCACAACACAACCAAAGTACTTTGCCCCAACGAAACAGAGTGAGGTTGTCAATCTCACCGGCTTGCTTTGTAACAAAGGATTAATCGTATTGTGTGGAAGATGATTGTTTGCAAGAAAACAGTAAAGAACAAGTATTGCAGACAGATTTGTATTTCGAGTATAAAAGAATGGACCGGGGTCCACAGTTCACTAGAGGTGTCTCTCCCATAAGATAAAAGCATGTTGGGTGAACAAATTACAGTCGGGCAATTGACAAATAGAGAGGGCATAACAATGCACATACATGACATGATAAATATAGTGAGCTTTAATTGGGCATTACGACAAAGTACATAGACCGCTATCCAGCATGCATCTATGCCTAAAAAGTCCACCTTCGAGGTTATCGTCCGAACCCCTTCCGAGTATTAAGTTGCAAAACAACGAGACAATTGCATTAAGTATGGTGCGTAATGTAATCAATAAATACATCCTTAGACATAGCATCAATGTTTTATCCCTAGTGGCAACAAGCACATCCACAACCTTAGAACCTTCCAGCACCGTCCCGCATTCGGTGGAGGCATGAACCCACTATCGAGCATAAATACTCCCTCTTAGAGTTAAGAGCAAAAACTTGGCCGAGCCTCTACTAATAACGGAGAGCATGCAAGATCATAAACAACACATAGGTAATAACTTGATAATTATCATAACATAGTATTCTCTATCCATCGGATCCCGACAAACACAACATATAGTATTACGGATAGATGATCTTGATCATGTTAGGCAGCTCACAAGATCCAACAATGAAGCACAATGAGGAGAAGACAACCATCTAGCTACTGCTATGGACCCATAGTCCAGGGGTGAACTACTCACTCATCAATCCGGAGGCGACCATGGCGGTGAAGAGTCCTCCGGGAGATGAATCCCCTCTCCGGCAGGGTGCCGGAGGAGATCTCCAGAATCCCCGGGATGGGATTGGCGGCGGCGGCGTCTCAGTAAGGTTTTCCGTATCGTGGCTCTCGGTGCGGGGGTTTCGCGACGGAGGCTTTAAGTAGGCGGAAGGGCAACGCGGGGGCCACACGAGGGCCCCACACGCCAGGCCGGCGCGGCCAAGACCTAGGCCGCGCCGCCCTAGTGTGGCGGCGCCTCGTGGCCCCACTTCGACTCCCCTTCGGTCTTCCGGAAGCTTCGTGGCAAAATAGGACCCCGGGCGTTGATTTCGTCCAATTCGAGAATATTTCGTTACTAGGATTTCCGAAACCAAAAACAGCAGAAAACGACGAATCGGCTCTTCGGCATCTTGTTAATAGGTTAGTTCCAGAAAATGCACGAATATGACATAAAGTGTGCATAAAACATGTAGATATCATCAATAATGTGGCATGGAACATAAGAAATTATCGATACGTCGGAGACGTATCAATCTCCTTGCCCTAACTCGGCGGAGAAGATCTTCTAATGGAGGAAGCTTTGGTGGGTGGAAACCCAAATTCCTCCCAAATGGCTTGACCAATCTCAAATCCCTTCGGTGGAGATGCTCCAAATGATGAGAGGAGCAAGTTGAGTGGATGGATCTGGAGTTCTAAGGGTTGAATCAACCACTTGAAGGTGGGGAAGGTGTGGCAATGGTGGCTATGGTGGAGAGATGAGATGGGGAAGAAAGGGGATCCAAGGGGTATCCCTAACTTCCCAGGGTGGGTAAGTACCCTTGTCCCGCACAAACCCGGTACACAGCCCGGTAGTACCGGACCACCTGCCGACCTGGTCAGTACCCAGACAGGTGGGCCGGGCTGACTAACGGAAATTCCGGTAGCAGCACCCGGTGTACCGGGTCAGATACCGGAACTATGAAATGACCTTATTTTGATAAATTTTCAACATGGGCATGCACATACATAGATGAAGAATAGAGTAGGTTTGATTGAGGATTTAGATTCTATACACGCTCATTGGTCAAAAAGGAGAGAATCAAATAGCAACAATGAGCATGGTTTCGAATTGAGCATAAATCAAAGAGATAAGATATGTCACTTAAGATCAAATGGCCTCAAAGGATGAGTAGGCTAAAAAGCATAAGAGGCAAATAAAAGGCGGGGCATTTCTCCCCCTTATGTGAAAGCACAAATGTCATGAGACCTCGAAGAGACATGCTTGGGTCCATATTTTGACAGTGGTTCTATTAATGTTGCACAAATAGGTATGCATCATACCAAGACATGGTAAGATGATTATCCCCATATGTGCTGCTCCTCTCAGCTAGATAGCTAGATAAATGCAAGAATATAGTGCAAGAAGTTATTCAATCTAAGTTTTTAGGATCAAGAATGCCAAGTTCTCCTCTCAAGTTTACAAACCGGGCTTCATCCAAAGGCTTAGTGAAAATATCCCTCAATTGGTATGCTGTCCCCACATGAGTGAGATCAATGTCCTTATTGGCAACATGGTCACGAAGGAAGTGATGGCGAATGTCAATGTGTTTGGTGCGACAATGTTGAACCGGGTTATTGGCGATGTTTATTGCACTTTCGTTGTCGCATCGAAGAGGCACCGTACCAAGAGACACACCATAGTCTTTCAAGGTTTGCTTCATCCACAACAACTCAGTGCAACAAGATGCCGCGGGTATGTATTCGGCTTCGGCGGTGGATAAATTTGTGGAGTTTTGTTTCTTGGATGACCAACTCACCAATGACCGGCCAATAAATTGGCAAGCCCCGGAGGTAGACTTCCGGTCAACCTTATCACCGGCCCAATCGGAGTCCGAATAGCCAATGAGTTCAAAGGTTGACCCCTTTGGATACCACATCCCGAGAGTAGGAGTAAGAACAAGGTATCTTAGAATCCGTTTGACCGCCATCAAATGGCTCTCCTTATGAGCAGATTGAAAACGAGCACACATCCCTACACTTAGCATGATATCCGGCCTAGAGGCGCAAAGGTAGAGCAAGGATCCTATCATGGAACGGTATACCTTTATATCCACATCCTTCTCACCATCACATGAGCCAAGTTGCCCCTTTACGGGCATGGGTGTATTCATTGGGTTCGCATTGGTCATGTCAAACTTCTTGAGCATGTCCTTCACATACTTTTCTTGAGAGATGAAGGTGTCTTGTGCAAGTTGCCTCACTTGGAAGCCTAAGAAGAACTTCAACTCTCCCATCATGGACATCTCAAATTTCCTAGTCATCAATAGCTCAAAAGCTTTGTTATGATTGGGGTTAGTTCCACCAAATATAATATCATCAACATATATTTGACATATAAATAAGCCACCCGCTTTAACCCGTTTGGTGAAAAGGGTGGAATCGACCGTACCCATGCAAAACCCATCATGTAGTAAGAAATCCCTAAGGAACTCATACCAAGCACGTGGAGCTTGCTTGAGACCGTAGAGTGTCTTATGGAGTAAATACACGTGGTTGGGTCGGCGTGGGTCTTCGAAACCCGGGGGTTGAGCCACATATGCTGTTTCTTTTAGGGGACCATTCAAAAATTCACTTTTCACATCCATTTGATATAGTTTGAAATTGTGGAAAGATGCAAATGCAAGCAAAAGACGAATAGCTTCAAGGCGAGCTACCGGCGTAAAGGTATCCTCAAAATCCATACCTTCTATTTTGGCAAACCCTTGCGCCACTAACCTTGCTTTGTTTCGTATGACAATGCCATTCTCATCTTGCTTGTTCTTGAATACCCATTTGGTCCCGATGACATTGATGTGATGATCCTTGGGTCTCTCAACTAGGGACCATACTTCATTACGAGTGAAACACTCCAATTCTTTTTGCATGGCAATTACCCAATCCGGATCAACCAAGGCTTCATGTACCTTGAGTGGCTCAAAACTAGACACAAAAGCATGGTGTTGACAATAAGTGATAAGTAATGCATGGTGTCTACGAGTTACCACTCCTTTTGAGATGCTACCAAGGACTTGATCTACTTTCATGTCACTTGCCCTTGTAGCAGCCTTAATCTTCCGAATGGTTCCTTCAGGATCAATGAATTCATCTCTTGCTAGTATTTGATCATGAGGGACCACTTGAGCTTGATCATGAGTTGAGGATGTTTCTTGATCATCACCATGGTCTTGCTCAGTGAGATGAGGACTTTCTTCTTGTTCTTCGGAATGTGACTCAACTTGAGTGGAGGATGGTTCTTGAGTTGCACTTGATGGTTCAGCTTGAGTTGAGCTAGGCTCCACTTGGGTTGTGCTTGCTACTTCTACTTCATCACTTTGATCATCAGTATGAACTTCTGTGGGCCGGATGTGTCCAATGCCCATAAGCTTGATGGCATTAGAAGGATCATCATCATCTGTAACACATGGAACAACTTGCTTCACTTGGGAGCCATTATCCTCCAAGAACACCACGTCACAAGATACTTCAATAGCCCCAGTGGACTTGTTGTAGTATCTATAGGCGTGGGAGTTCTCCGCATATCCAACAAATATGCCCTCAATGGTTCTAGTTTCAAATTTACCGAGCTTCCCTTTATTGTTCTTAACAAGACATTTGCATCCAAAGACACGAATGTACATGACATTAGGCTTGTTACTCGTGAGAAGCTCGTATGGAGTTTTGTTGTGGAGGGGCGGAGGAAGAGCCGGTTGGAGTAGTGGACAGCTGTAGAGATGGCTTCTCCCCAAAAGTTGTGGGGTGAGTTGAATTCACTCAGCATGGTTCTTGCCATCTCAATGATAGTCCGGTTCTTCCTTTCAACAACACCATTTTGTTGAGGGGTGTACGGAGCTGAAAACTCATGTTTGATGCCCTCATCATCAACAAACTCTTGCATAGTGTTGTTCTTGAACTCGGTGCCATTGTCGGTCCTTATTGCCTTGATCTCAGATTCATACATCCATTGAGCCTTCTTGGCAAAGGTGATGAACTCTCTATGGATCTCATCTTTAGACTTGAGGAGAAAGACCCAAGAGTATCTTCAGTAATCATCGACAATGACAAGTCCGTACTTGCTTCCACCAAGAGTATCATAATGTGATGGCCCAAAGAGATCCAACTGAAGGAGCTCCAAAGGCCTAGATGTTGTGACGATGCTTTTGATAGGATGTTTCTTCTTGAGTTGCTTTCCTTCTACACATGCACTACATACACGATCTTTCTCAAAAGAAATGCCGGTTAGTCCAACAATGTGCTCACCCTTTAAGAGTTGTTTAAGATTTCTCATGTTAACATGACCAAGGCGGCGATGCCACAACCAACCTTCGTCATGCTTGACCGCCATTAGACATGTGGAGGGAGAGGGACTCTCTGATACGTCTCAAACGTATCTATAATTTCTTATGTTCCATGCTAGTTTTATGATGATACTCACATGTTTTATACACACTTTATATCATTTATATGCATTTTCCGGCACTAACCTATTGACGAGATGCCGAAGAGCCAGTTGTTGTTTTCTGCTGTTTTTGGTTTCAGAAATCCTACAAAGGAAATATTCTCGAAATTGGACGAAATCAACGCCCAGGGTCTTATTTTTCCACGGAGCTTCCAGAAGACCGAAGGGGTGATGGCGTGTATTTCACACGTTCGTTGGGCAACCCCAAGAGGAAGGTATGATGCGCACAGCAGCAAGTTTTCCCTCAGAAAGAAACCAAGGTTTATCGAACCAGGAGGAGCCAAGAAGCACGTTGAAGGTTGATGGCGGCGGGATGTAGTGCGGCGCAACACCGGAGATTCCGGCGCCAACGTGGAACCTGCACAACACAACCAAAGTACTTTGCCCCAACGAAACAGTGAGGTTGTCAATCTCACCGGCTTGCTGTAACAAAGGATTAACCGTATTGTGTGGAAGATGATTGTTTGCAGAGAAAACAGTAAAACAAGTATTGCGACAGATTTGTATTTCGGTATTAAAAGAATGGACCGGGGTCCACAGTTCACTAGAGGTGTCTCTCCCATAAGATAAAAGCATGTTGGGTGAACAAATTACGGTCGGGCAATTGACAAATAGAGAGGGCATAACAATGCACATACATGACATGATAAGTATAGTGAGATTTAATTGGGCATTACGACAAAGTACATAGACCGCCATCCAACCGCATCTATGCCTAAAAAGTCCACCTTCGAGGTTATCATCCGAACCCCCTCCGGTATTAAGTTGCTAACAACGGACAATTGCATTAAGTATGGTGCGTAATGTAATCAACAACTATATCCTCGGACATAGCGCCAATGTTTTATCCCTAGTGGCAACAGCACAACACAACCTTAGAACTTTCTGTCACTCGTCCCGGTGTCAATGCGGGCATGAACCCACTATCGAGCATAAGTACTCCCTCTTGGAGTTAAAAGTAAAAACTTGGCCGGAGCCTCTACTAGTAACGGAGAGCATGCAAGATCATAAACAACACATGTATAATAACTTGATAATTAACATGACATAGTATTCTCTATCCATCGGATCCCGACAAACACAACATATAGAATTACAGATAGATGATCTTGATCATGTTAGGCAGCTCACAAGATCCAACAATGAAGCACAATGAGGAGAATACAACCATCTAGCTACTGCTATGGACCCATAGTCCAGGGGTAGACTACTCACTCATCACTCCGGAGGCGACCATGGCGGTGTAGAGTCCTCCGGGAGATGATTCCCCTCTCCGGCAGGGTGCCGGAGGCGATCTCCTGGATCCCCGAGATGGGATCGGCGGCGACGGCGTCTCGGTAAGGTTTTCCGTATCGTGGCTCTCGGTGCGGGGGTTTCGTCACAGAGGCTTTAAGTAGGCGGAAGGGCAAGTCAAGAGGTGGCACGGGGGCCCACACCATAGGCCGGCGCGGCCAGGGGTGGGGCCGCGCCGCCCTAGGGTTTGGCCACCCCGTGGCCCCTCTTCGTCTCGTCTTCGGACTTCGGGAAGCTTCGTGGAAAAATAGGCCCCTGGGCTTTGATTTCGTCCAATTCCGAGAATATTTCCTTACTAGGATTTCGAAACCAAAAACAGCAGAAAACGACAACCGGCACTTCGGCATCTTGTTAATAGGTTAGTTCCGAGAAAATGCACGAATATGACATAAAGTGTGCATAAAACATGTAGGTATCATCAATAATATGGCATAGAACATAAGAAATTATCGATACGTCGGAGACGTATCAAGCATCCCCAAGCTTAGTTCTGCTCGTCCCGAGCGGGTAAAACGATAACAAAGATAATTTCTGAAGTGATATGCCATCATAACCTTGATCATACTATTTGTAAACATATGTAGTGGATGCAGCGATCAAAACAATGGTGATGACATGAGTAAACAAGTGAATCATAAAGCAAAGACTTTTCATGAATAGTACTTCAAGACAAGTATTAATAAGTCTTGCATAAGAGTTAACTCATAAAGCAATAAATCAAAGTAAAGGTATTGAAACAACACAAAGGAAGATTAAGTTTCAGCGGTTGCTTTCAACTTGTAACATGTATATCTCATGGATAATAGTCAACATAGAGTAATATAACAAGTACAATATGCAAGTATGTAGGAATCAATGCACGGTTCACACAAGTGTTTGCTTCTTGAGGTGGAGAGAGATAGGTGAGCTGACTCAACATAAAAGTAAAGAGAATGGTCCTTCAAAGAGGAAAGCATCGATTGCTATATTTGTGCTAGAGCTTTTATTTTGAAAACATGAAACAATTTTGTCAACGGTAGTAATAAAGCATATGAGTTATGTAAATTATATCTTACAAGTTGCAAGTCTCATGCATAGTATACTAATAGTGCCCGCACCTTGTCCTAATTAACTTGGACTACCGGATCTTTGCAATGCACATGTTTTGACCAAGTGTCACAATGGGGTACCTCCATGCCGCTCTGTACAAAGGTCTAAGGAGAAAGCTCGCATTTTGGATTTCTCGCTTTTGATTATTCTCAACTTAGACATCCATACCGGGACAACATGGACAACGAGATAATGGACTCCTCTTTTATGCATAAGCATGTGGCAACAATTATTATTCTCATATGAGATTGAGGATATGTGTCCAAACTGAAACTTCCACCATGAATCATGGCTTTAGTTAGCGGCCCAAAGTTCTTCTCTAACAATATGCATGCTCCAACCATGAAGGTGGTAGATCTCTCTTGCTTCAGACAAGACGGACATGCATAGCAACTCACATGATATCCAACAAAGAATAGTTGATGGCGTCCCCAGAAACATGGTTACCGCTCAACAAGCAACTTAATAAGAGATAAAGTGCATAAGTACATATTCAATGCTACAATAGTTTTTTAAGCTATTTGTCCCATGAGCTATATATTGCAAAGGTGAATGATGGAATTTTAAAGGTAGCACTCAAGCAATTTACTTTGGAATGGCGGGTAAATACCATGTAGTAGGTAGGTATGGTGGACACAAATGGCATAGTGGTTGGCTCAAGTATTTTGGATGCATGAGAAGTATTCCCTCTCGATACAAGGTTTAGGCTAGCAAGGTTATTTGAAACAAACACAAGGATGAACGGTACAGACAAAACTCACATAAAAGACATATGGTAAACATTATAAGACTCCATACCGTCTTCCTTGTTGTTCAAAACTCAATACTAGATGTTATCTAGACTCTAGAGAAACCAAATATGCAAACCAAATTAGCAAGCTCTAAGTATTTCTTCATTAATGGGTGCAAAGTATATGATGCAAGAGCTTAAACATGAGCACAACAATTGCCAAGTATCAAATTATCCAAGACATTTTAGAGTTACTACATGTAGCATTTTCCAATTCCAACCATATAACAATTTAACGAAGGAGAAACTTCGCCATGAATACTATGAGTAGAACCTAAGGACATATTTGTCCATATGCAACAGACGGAGCGTGTCTCTCTCCCATAAAGTGAATGCTAGGATCCATTTTATTCAAACAAAACAAAAACAAAAACAAGCCGACGCTCCAAGCAAAGTACATAAGATGTGGCCGAATAAAAATATAGTTTCGGGGAGGAACCGATAATGTTGTCGATGAAGAAGGGGATGCCTTGGGCATCCCCAAGCTTAGACAGCTTGAGTCTTCTTAATATATGCAGGGGTGAACCACCGGGGCATCCCCAAGCTTAGAGCTTTCACTCTCCTTAATCATATTGCATCATACTCCTCTCTTGATCCTTGAAAACATCCTCCACACCAAACTCGAAACAACTCATTAGAGGGTTAGTGCATAATAAAAATTCACATGTTCAGAGGTGACACAATCATTCTTAACACTTCTGGACATTGCATAAAGCTACTTGGACATTAATGGATCAAAGAAATTCATCCAACATAGCAAAAGAGGCAATGCGAAATAAAAGACAGAATCTGTCAAAACAGAACAGTCCGTAAAGATGGATTTTATTAGGCCACCAGACTTGCTCAAACGAAAATGCTCAAATTGAATGAAAGTTGCGTACATATCTGAGGATCACTCACGTAAATTGGCATAATTTTCTGAGTTACCTACAGAGAATTAGACCCAGATTCGTGACAGCAAAGAAATCTGTTTACTGCGCAGTAATCCAAATCTAGTACTTACTTTTCTATCAAAGACTTTACTTGGCACAACAAAACATAAAACTAAGATAAGGAGAGGTTGCTACAGTAGTAAACAACTTCCAAGACACAAATATAAAACAAAAATACTGTAGTAAAAACATGGGTTGTCTCCCATAAGCGCTTTTCTTTAACGCCTTTCAGCTAGGCGCAGAAAGTGTATCTCAAGTATTATCGAAGGGTGGTGCGTCAACCTTATCATTCAAGGAGGAGGATTCTTCAATAGAATTTACCTTCTTACCTTGTGGAGCTCTTTCCGTGTGCCATTCAGAGTAGTTGATCATCATATTATCAAGAAGCTTTGTTGCTTCACCAAGAGTGATGGACATAAAGGTACCTCCAGACAGTTGAATCCAATAAATTTCGCGAAGAAAAATTTAGTCCTGCATAGAAGGTTTGGATGATCATCCAAGTAGTCGGTCCATGGGTTGGGCAATTTTTAACCGAGAGATTTCATTCTTTCCCAAGCTTGAGCAACATGTTCATTATCTAATTGTTTAAAATTCATTATGCTACTCCTCAAAGATATAATTTTAGCGGGAGGATAATATCTACCAATAAAAGCATCCTTGCATTTAGTCCATGAATCAATACTATTCTTAGGCGAGAGATAGCAACCAATCTTTAGCTCTTCCTCTTAATGAGAAAGGGAACAATTTTAATTTTATAATGTCACCATCTACATCTTTATATTTTTGCATTTCACATAGTTCAACAAAATTATTGAGATGGGCAGCAGCATCATCAGAACTAACACCAGAAAATTGATCTTTCATAACAAGATTCAGTAAAGCAGGTTTAATTTCAAAGAATCCTGCTGTAGTAGCGAGTGGAGCAATAGGTGTGCATAAGAAATCATTATTATTTGTGCTAGTGAAGTCACACAACTTAGTATTTTCGGGGTTGGCCATTTTAGCAACAGTAAATAAAGCAAACTAGATAAAGTAAATGCAAGTAGACTAATTTTTTTGTGTTTTCAATATAGCAAACAAGACAGTAAATAAGGTAAAGCTAGCAACTAATTTTTTTGTGTTTTGATATAATGCAGCAAACAAAGTAGTAAATAAAATAAAGCAAGACAAAAACAAAGTAAAGAGATTGAGAAGTGGAGACTCCCCTTGCAGCGTGTCTTGATCTCCCCGGCAACGGCGCCGGAAAATATGCTTGATGGCGTGTATTTCACACGTTCGTTGGGCAACCCCAAGAGGAAGGTATGATGCGCACAGCAGCAAGTTTTCCCTCGAGAAAGAAACCAAGGTTTATCGAACCAGGGAGGAGCCAAGAAGCACGTTGAAGGTTGATGGCGGCGGGATGTAGTGCGGCGCAACACCGGAGATTCCGGCGCCAACGTGGAACCTGCACAACACAACCAAAGTACTTTGCCCCAACGAAATAGTGAGGTTGTCAATCTCACCGGCTTGCTGTAACAAAGGATTAACCGTATTGTGTGGAAGATGATTGTTTGCAGAGAAAACGGTAAAACAAGTATTGCGACAGATTTGTATTTCAGTATTAAAAGAATGGACCGGGGTCCACGGTTCACTAGAGGTGTCTCTCCCATAAGATAAAAGCATGTTGGGTGAACAAATTACGGTCGGGCAATTGACAAATAGAGAGGGCATAACAATGCACATACATGACATGATAAGTATAGTGAGATTTAATTGGGCATTACGACAAAGTACATAGACCGCCATCCAAGCTGCATCTATGCCTAAAAAGTCCACCTTCGGGTTATCATCCGAACCCCTCCGGTATTAAGTTGCTAACAACGAGACAATTGCATTAAGTATGGTGCGTAATGTAATCAACAACTATATCCTCGGACATAGCGCCAATGTTTTATCCCTAGTGGCAACGAGCACAACACAACCTTAGAACTTTACGTCACTTGTCCCGAGTGTCAATGCAGGCATGAACCCACTATCGAGCATAAGTACTCCCTCTTGGAGTTAAAAGTAAAAACTTGGCCGAGCCTCTACTAGTAACGGAGAGCATGCAAGATCATAAACAACACATGTATAATAACTTGATAATTAACATGACATAGTATTCTCTATCCATCGGATCCCGACAAACACAACATATAGAATTACGGATAGATGATCTTGATCATGTTAGGCAGCTCACAAGATCCAACAATGAAGCACAATGAGGAGAAGACAACCATCTAGCTACTGCTATGGACCCATAGTCCGGGGGTAGACTACTCACTCATCACTCCGGAGGCGACCATGGCGGTGTAGAGTCCTCCGGGAGATGATTCCCCTCTCCGGCGGGAGTGCGGAGGCAATCTCTGGATCCCCAGAGATGGGATCGGCGGCGACGGCGTCTCGGTAAGGTTTTCCGTATCGTGGCTCTCGGTGCGGGGGTTTCGTCACGGAGGCTTTAAGTAGGCGGAAGGGCAAGTCAAGAGGCGGCACGGGGGCCCACACCATAGGCCGGCGCGGCCAGGGGTGGGGCCGCGCCGCCTAGGGTTTGGCCACCCCGTGGCCCCTCTTCGTCTCGTCTTCGGACTTCTGGAAGCTTCGTGGAAAAATAGGCCCCTGGGCTTTGATTTCGTCCAATTCCGAGAATATTTCCTTACTAGGATTTCTGAAACCAAAAACAGCGAGAAAACGACAGCGGCACTTCGGCATCTTGTTAATAGGTTAGTTCCAGAAAATGCACGAATATGACATAAAGTGTGCATAAAACATGTAGGTATCATCAATAATATGGCATAGAACATAAGAAATTATCGATACGTCGGAGACGTATCAAGGGGATACGAAGTGGGGCGACGAGGCGCCCAGACCACAGGGCCGCGCAGCCTGGGTGGGTCCCGCGCCGCCCTATGGTGTGGGGCCCTCGTGCCTCCACCGATGCTGCCCTTCCGCCTACATATACTCTCTGTCGCGAAAACCCTAGGACCGAGAGGCACGATATGGAAAACCTCCAGAGACGCCGCCGCCGCCAATCCCATCTCGGGGGATTCAGGAGATCGCCTCCGGCACCCTGCCGGAGAGGGGAATCATCTCCCGGAGGACTCTTCATCACCATGATCGCCTCCGGATTGATGTGTGAGTAGTTCACCCCTGGACTATGGGTCCATAGCAGTAGCTAGATGGTTGTCTTCTCCTCATTGTGCTATCATGTTAGATCTTGTGAGCTGCCTATCATGATCAAGATCATCTATTTGTAATGCTACATGTTGTGTTTCTTGGGATCCGATGAATATGGAATACTATGTCAAGTTGATTATCAATCTATCATATATGTTGTTTATGTTCTTGCATGCTCTCCGTTGCTAGTAGAGGCTCCGGCCAAGTTGATACTTGTAACTCCAAGAGGGAGTATTTATGCTCGATAGTGGGTTCATGCCTCCATTGAATACAGGACGGTGACGAGAAAGTTCGAAGGTTGTGGATGTGATGTTGCCACTAGGGATAAAACATCAATGCTTTGTCTAAGGATATTTGTGTTGATTACATTACGCACCATACTTAATGCAATTGTCCATTGTTTGCAACTTAATACTGGAAGGGGTTCGGATGATAACCTGAAGGTGGACTTTTTAGGCATAGATGCATGCTGGATAGCGGTCTATGTACTTTGTCGTAATGCCCTGATTAAATCTCATAGTAGTCACCGTGATATATGTATGTGCATTGTTATGCCTTCTTTATTTGTCAATTGCCCAACTGTAATTTGTTCACCCAACATGCCATTTATCTTATGGGAGAGACACCACTAGTGAGCTTGTGGACCCCGGTCCATTCTTTACATCTGAAATACAATCTACTGCAAACTACGTTCTTTCTCGTTCTTCGCAAACAAACATCATCTTCCACACTATACATTTAATCCTTTGTTTACAGCAAGCCGGTGAGATTGACAACCTCACTGTTAAGTTGGGGCAAAGTATTGTGATTGTGTTGTGCAGGTTCCACGTGGGCACCGGAATCCCTGGTGTTGCGCCGCACTACACTCCGCCACCAACAACCTTCACGTGTTCCTTGACTCCTACTGGTTCGATAACCTTGGTTTCTTACTGAGGGAAAACTTGCTGTTGTACGCATCACACCTTCCTCTTGGGGTTCCCAACAGACGTGTGTCAACTACACGCCAGCAAGACTTTTTCTGGCGCCGTTGCCGGGGAGATCAAGACACGCTGCAAGGGGAGTCTCCCACATCCAATCTCTTTACTTTGTTTTTGTCTTGCTTTACTTTACTTTATTTACTGCTTTGTTTGTTCTCTATATTAAAAATACAAAAAAATAGTTACTTGCATTACATTATTTACTGTCTTGTTCTCCATATTAAAAACATAAAAAAAATTAGTTACTTGCATTTACTTTATTTAGTTTGCTTTATTTACTACTGTTAAAATGAATACTCCTGAGAATACTAAGTTGTGTGATTTCACTATCACAAATAATAATACCTATGCACACCTATTGCTCCACCTGCTACTACAGCAGAATTTTTTGAAATTAAACCTGCTTTACTAAATCTTGTTATGAGAGAGCAATTTTCTGGTGTTAGTTCGGATGATGCTGTTGCCTGATGACCCACAAGTATAGGGGGTGTATCGTAGTATCTTCGATAAGTAAGAATGTCGATCCCAACGAGGAGCAGAAGGTGTTGACCAGCAGTTTCGATGAAGGATTCACTGTAAATGCTCACAGACAAGTATTCGGGGGTTTTGATGTAACGGATGAATAAAGTACGAGTAAGTAAAGTGCGAGAGTAATAATTGCAGCGAGTGGCCCAATCCTTTTTAGCACAAAGGACAAGCCGGTTTGTTTACTTATAATAACCAAACGTTCTCGAGGACACATGGGATTTTAGTCTAGTGCTTTCGCTACATACGGCTAATTAATCTTCATTGTTTTGATAAAGTGTTGTGTGGGTGAACCTATGCTAATGTACCGCCCTTCCTAGGACTAATACAAACTTGTGATTATACCCCTTGCAAGCATCCGCAACTACAAGAAAGTAATTAAGATAAATCTAACCACAGCCTTAAACTGCGAGATCCTGCTATCCCTCCGCATCGATATACCAACGGGGCTCGGGTTTCGTCACTCCGGCAACCCCGCAATTGGCAAACGAGTACAAGATGCATTCCCCTAGGCCCATAAAGGTGAAGTGTCGTGTAGTCGACGTTCACACGACACCACTAGAAGAATAACACCACAACTTAAATATCATAACATTGAATATTACTCAACCATACTTCACTACTAACATTTAGACTTCACCCATGTCCTCAAGAACTAAACGAACTACTCACAAGACATCATATGGAACATGATCAGAGGTGATATGATGATGAATAACAATCTGAACATAAACCTTGGTTTAACGGTTTCACTCAATAGCATCAATAACAAGTAGAAATCAACACGGGAGAGTTTCCCCTATCAAACAATCAAGATCAAACCCAAATTGTTACAGCGGTGACGGCGTGCAGCGGTGGAGACGGCGGTGATGATGATGAAGAAGATGATGATGGTGATGGAGATGATGTCCAGCTCGATGACGGTGACGATGGCGTCGATTTCCCCCTCCGGGAGGGAATTTCCCCGACGGATCTCAGCCTGCGGGAGAGCTCTTTTCTCTCTGGTGTTCTCCGCCCCGCAAAGGCGGCTGTGGCTCTTCGCGATGTACCCCTGGAGCTTAGGTTTTCGGGACGAAGGCATACGCGAAGAAAAGGAGGCGAGAGGGGGCTGTGGCCCCCCTCCTCACAGGGCGGCGCGGCCAGGCCTTGGGCCGCGCCGGCCTATGGGTTGGGCCCACCTCGGGTCCCCTCGGCTCCCCCTTCTGGCTCCCTTCGTCTTCTGGAAAAATAGGATTTTTCATATAATTTCCGTCAACTGTTGATCTTCCGAAATATTGCATTCTGACGGTTTTCCCTTTTTCCAGCAGAATCCTAACTCCGGTGCGCGATCCTCCAATAATCATGAAACATGCAAAATAGATGAAATAACATAAGTATTATCTCCAAATATGAAATATATCAATGAATAACAGCAAATTATGATATAAAATAGTGATGCAAATTGGACGTATCAACTCCCCCAAGCTTAGACTTCGCTTGTCCCCAAGCGAAGCCGAACTCGGTAAACAGGACCACATGTTTATGGAGTGAAGAGTCGATAAATCAAATACGGACAAGAAGCATCATATTCATTCACACAAGACATTCTAGTGAACAACTTCCTCATATAACTCATCTTGAAACAAGTATAAGGTAATCACAAATAAAGGTGAATAAGAAATCATAGTTGGTGATGGCAAACTTCGTTCTTGGTCAGAGAACAATTAACAGGTTATTCTTATCTATCAAGCGGCGCTCTCATGTTAAAGTTTATATGTCTCATCTTGCATACTCAATCATAATGATCATTGATAACTTTCAAAGCTATATTCATGTAGATAAAACTTGTACTAAACAAGGAAGAATAAAAGACATGATGAAATAAATCACAATATAATGGTTTGATCACAACAACTGAAATGCTTGCTTGAGATGGAGGGAAATAGGTTTACTGACTCAACATAAAGTAAAAGACAGGCCCTTCGCGAGAGGAAGCGGGGATTAAATCATGTCTAGAGCTTTTTCAATTTTGAAATCACATAAAGAGAATAAAAGTAATATTTTGAGAGGCGTTTGTTGTTGTCAACGACTGGTAGCGGGTACTCTAACCCCCTTGCCAAACAGACCTCAAAAGAGCGGCTCCCATGAAGGACGTTATCTCTACCAGCAAGGTAGATCATCCCTCTTCTCTTTTGTTTACACATGTACTTTAGTTTATTTAAGGATGACACTCCCCCCAACCTTTGCTTACACAAGCCATGGCTAACCGAATCCTCGGGTGCCTTCCAACAATCTCATACCATGGAGGAGTGTCTATTGCAAAATTAAGTTGCTTATTGATGAATCAGGGCAAAACATGTGAAGAGAATTATTAATGAGAGTTGATTAATTGGGGCTGGGAACCCCGTTGCCAGCTCTTTTTGCAAAATTAAAGGATAGGTGGATGAAGCCACTAGTCCATTAGTGGAAGCTGCCTAATGATACGTCCAATTTGCATCACTATTTTATATCATAATTTTCTGTTATTCATTGATATATATCATATTGGGACACAATACTTATGTTATTTCATCTATTTTGCATGTTTCATGATTATTTGGAGATCACGCACCGGAGCCAGGATTCTGCTGGAAAAAGCACCGTCAGGATGCAATATTTCGGAAGATCAACTGTTGAAGGAAATTTTACCAAAAATCCTATTTTTCCAGATGACGAAGGAAGCCAGAAGGGGGAGCCAGTTGGACCCAAGGTGGGCCCAGACCATAGGGCGGCGCGGCCCATGGCCTGGCCGCGCCACCTTGTGGTGTGGGGGCCCCACAGCCCCTTTCGCCTCCTTTTCTTCGCGAAACCCTTCGTCCCGAAAACCTAAGCTCCGGAGGGTACGTCGCGAAGAGCCACGGCCGCCTCGCGGGGCGGAGAACACCGGAGAGAAAAGAGCTCTCCGGCGGGCAGGAATCCGCCGGGAAATTCCCTCCCGGAGGGGAAATCGACGCCATCGTCACCGCCATCGAGCTGGACATCATCTCCATCACCATCGTCATCATCTTCATCATCATCACCGCCATCTCCACCGCAGCACCTCGTCACCGCTGTAGCAATTTGGGTTTGATCTTGATTGTTTGATAGGGGAAACTCTCCCGGTGTTGATTTCTACTTGTTATTGATGCTATTGAGTGAAACCGTTGAACCAAGGTTTATGTTCAGATTGTTATTCATCATCATATCACCTCTCATCATGTTCCATATGATGTCTTGTGAGTAGTTCGTTTAGTTCTTGAGGACATGGGTGAAGTCTAAATGTTAGTAGTGAATTATGGTTGAGTAATATTCAATGTTATGATATTTAAGTTGTGGTGTCATTCTTCTAGTGGTGTCGTGTGAACGTCGACTACACGATACTTCACCATTTATGGTCCTAGGGGAATGCATCTTGTACTCGTTTGCCAATTGCGGGGTTGCCGGAGTGACAGAAACCTAAGCCCCCGTTGGTATATCGATGCAGGAGGGATCGCGAGGATCTCGAGTTTAAGGCTGTGGTTAGATTTATCTTAATTACTTCCTTGTAGTTGCGGATGCTTGCAAGGGGTATAATCACAAGTATGTATTAGTCCTAGGAAGGGCGGTACATTAGCATCGGTTCACCCACACAACACTTATCAAAACAATGAAGATTAATCAACTGTATGTAGCGAAAGCACTAGACTAAAATCCCGTGTGTCCTCAAGAACGTTTGGTCATTATAAGTAAACAAACCGGCTTGTCCTTTGTGCTAAAAAGGATTGGGCCACTCGCTGCAATTATTTCTCTCGCATTTTACTTACTTGTACTTTATTCATCCGTTACATCAAAACCCCACGAATACTTGTACGTGAGCATTTACAGTGAATCCTTCATCGAAACTGCTTGTCAACACCTTCTGCTCCTCGTCGGGATCGACATTCTTACTTATCGAAGATACTACGATACACCCCCTATACTTGTGGGTCATCAAGACTATTTTACGAGCGCCGTTGCCGGGGAGTGAAGCGCTATTGGTAAGTGGAATTGGTAAGGAAAACCTTTACTTGTTTGTGCTGATTTTATTTACTGCTCGTTGCTATAATTCATTATGGAGAGATCTTCTCTTCGGTTTCTATTTGGGAAATCTACTACTACTGCAACGGTAGTGGATGAGGCGCCGAGGGAGGAAGTAATACCATATAAAATACATATGAAAATTATTGAACGTGTTATGGATAACCGCTATGAAGGGGATGGAACTGTCCATCCTGGTGATCATTTCTTGTTTTTGCATGAATTATGCGGGTTATTCAAATGTGCAGGTATTGCTATGAATGAAGTTAGGAAGAAACTATTCTCTATATCGCTGTCTGGTAAAGCGGCGCATTGGTATAAATTGCTGAAGAATGGTGATTCTCTTGATTGGGAGGACATTGTGCCTTTATTTTATTCCAAATTCTATCCTCCAAGTGAAATTCACAAAGATCGTAACCGCATATATAATTTCTGGCCTCATGATGGAGAAAGTATTGCCCAAGCTTGGGGAGATTGAAGTCTTTAATGCTCAAATGCCCCATTCATGAGCTTCCTGGTAATGTTATTATTGATAATTTCTATGCAAGAATTTCTTTTCAAGACAAGACCTTGCTGGATACTTCTTGTTCTGGATCATTTTCACGCAACAAAGAAGAGTTTAAAAGGGACCTTCTTGATCGGATCCAAGAAAATGCCGAAGGTTGGGAGAACGACAAGGATAGAGAATCGGGTATAATTTATGATTATAAATGCATTGAAGCTTTTATGGATACTGATAAATTTCGTAATATGAGTGCTACATATGGTCTTGATTCTCAAGTTGCTGCAAATCTTTATAAAGCTTTTGCCTCTCATTATGAATTGCCTAAGAAGAATTTTGACAAGTATCATGAACCGTATAAAGATAAAATTGATTCATCTATTAATAAATGTGTTGTAGTTGAAAGCTGTTGATCATGTCATTGCTGAAGCTTATATTGAAAAAACTCCTTTTCCTGCTAAAATGAAGGAGTACTCACGTTATAAATAGTGCGGTTCATAAAAGTGAAAAGAAACCTATAGAACTCGAAGAACAAATAAAAGTTGAACCTGTCTGTTGCAATAGTTAAAGATCTTGTGACTGAAAATGTGGAGGATGGTCATATTATTTTCTCGTGAAGATGCTTCTAATATTGTTTCACATCCTAATAAACCCAAACAAGTTAGTGTTCCTATGCTATCTGTTAGAATTGGTGATCATTGCTATTATGGTTTATGTGATATTGGTGCAAGTGTTAGTGCTATTCCTTATGAGCTTTACACGGAGATTATGCACGAAATTGATTCTTGTGAACTTGAAGATATTGATGTGGTTATTCAACTGGCTAATAGAGAAACTATTTCTCCAATTGGTATTGTTCGAGATGTGGATGTTCTATGTGGTAAGATTAAATATCCTGCTGACTTTTTGGTACTTGGTTCTGCTGCTAGTGATTATTGTCCTATCATTTTTGGTAGACCTTTTCTAAATACTTGTGGAGCTATTATAGATTGCAAGAAAGAGAAAATTTTGACTAAATTTGCTGGTGAATCTTATGAGTTTAACTTCTCTAAATTTACCAAAACTCCTTATAAAGCTGATTTGCCTAGTGATGATTTTAAAATGGAGCAGTGTGCATCTATTGTTCTTGTTCCTAATAATCCTTTGCAGCAACATTTGGAGAATAGCGAGAGTGAACTTTTTAGGAAAGAAAGAGATGAGCTTGAGGAAATTTTTCTTCGCCAACCTATTCTCAAGCATGATTTACCGGTGGAAGATTTGGGTACAACACCGCCACCAAAGGAAGATTCTGTTTTTGATTTAAAGCCTTTGCCTGATGATCTTAAATATGCTCATATTGATGATAAGAAAATATATCCTGTTATTATTAGTTCTAAACTTTCAGAGATTGAGGAAGAAAGGTTATTGGAAATATTGAAGAAACACCGAGGAGCTATTGGCTACACTCTTGATGATTTGAAGGGGATTTCTCCTTCTATTTGCCAACATGCTATTGATACGTCTCCGACGTATCGATAATTTCTTATGTTCCATGCCACATTATTGATGTTATCTACATGTTTTATGCACACTTTATGTCATATTCGTGCATTTTCTGGAACTAACCTATTAACAAGATGCCAAAGTGCTAGTTCTTTGTTTTCTAGCTGTTTTTGGTTTCAGAAATCCTAGTAAGGAAATATTCTCGGAATTGGACGAAATCAAAGCCCGGGGGCCTATTTTTCCACGAAGCTTCCGGAAGTCCGAAGACGAGACGAAGAGGGGCCACGGGGTGGCCAAACCCTAGGGTGGCGCGGCCCCACCCCCGGCCGCGCCGGCCTATGGTGTGGGCCCCCGTGCCGCCTCTTGACTTGCCCTTCCGCCTACTTAAAGCCTCCGTGACGAAACCCCCGATGCCGAGAGCCACGATACGGAAAACCTTCCGGAGACGCCGTCGCCGCCGATCCCATCTCGGGGGATCCGGGAGATCGCCTCCGGCACCCTGCCGGAGAGGGGAATCATCCCCGGAGGACTCTACGCCGCCATGGTCGCCTCCGGTGTGATGTGTGAGTAGTCTACCCCTGGACTATGGGTCCATAGCAGTAGCTAGATGGTTGTCTTCTCCCCATTGTGCTATCATTGTCGGATCTTGTGAGCTGCCTAACATGATCAAGATCATCTATCCGTAATTCTATATGTTGCGTTTGTTGGGATCCGATGAATAGAGAATACTTGTTATGTTGATTATCAAAGTTATGCTTATGTGTTGTTTATGATCTTGCATGCTCTCCGTTACTAGTAGATGCTCCGGCCAAGTAGATGCTTGTAACTCCAAGAGGGAGTACTTATGCTCGATAGTGGGTTCATGCTCGCATTGACACCAGGACGAGTGATGAGAAAGTTCTATGGTTGTGTTGTCTTGTTGCCACTAGGGATAAAACATTGATGCTATGTCTAAGGATGTAGTTGTTGATTACATTACGCACCATACTTAATGCAATTGTCACGTTGCTTGCAACTTAATACTGGAGGGGTTCGGATGATAACCTCGAAGGTGGACTTTTTAGGCATAGATGCGGTTGGATGGCGGTCTATGTACTTTGTCGTAATGCCCAATTAAATCTCACTATACTCATCATGATATGTATGTGCATTGTCATGCTCTCTTTATTTGTCAATTGCCCAACTGTAATTTGTTCACCCA
Source organism: Lolium rigidum (assembly GCF_022539505.1). Taxonomy (NCBI): domain Eukaryota; kingdom Viridiplantae; phylum Streptophyta; class Magnoliopsida; order Poales; family Poaceae; genus Lolium; species Lolium rigidum. The sequence continues at coordinate 226,574,135 of NC_061510.1, read as the reverse complement.
ACATGCTGTTCGTCTTATGGGAGAGACACCTCTAGTGAGCTGTGGACCCCGGTCCAATTCTCTTTCTTGAAATACAATCTACTTGCAATACTTGTTTTCTTGTTTTCTCTGCAAACAATCATCTTCCACACAATATGGTTAATCCTTTGTTACAGCAAGCCGGTGAGATTGACAACCTCACTTGTTTCGTTGGGGCAAAGTACTTTGGTTGTGTTGTGCGGGTTCCACGTTGGCGCCGGAATCCCTGGTGTTGCGCCGCACTACATCTCGCCGCCATCAACCTTCAACGTGCTTCTTGACTCCTACTTGGTCCGATTAAACCTTGGTTTCTTACTGAGGGAAACTTGCCGCTGTGCGCATCACACCTTCCTCTTGGGGTTCCCAACGGACGCGTGTCGAACGAAAAGACAATACGTCAACCACGCGCATCAAGCAAATTTACGGCGCCGTTGCCGGGGAGATCAAGACACGCTGCAAGGGAGTCTCCACTTCTCAATCTCTTTACTTTGTTTTTGTCTTGCTTAGTTTTATTTACTACTTTGTTTGCTGCACTAAATCAAAATACAAAAAAATTAGTTGCTAGTTTTACTTTATTTGCTATCTTGTTTGCTATATCGAAAACACAAAAAAATTAGTTTACTTGCATTTACTTTATCTAGTTTGCTTTATTTACTGTTGCTAAAATGGCCAACGCTGAAATACTAAGTTGTGTGACTTCACAACCACAAATAATAATGATTTCTTATGCACACCTATTGCTCCACCTGCTACTACAGCAGAATTCTTTGAAATTAAACCGGCTTTACTGAATCTTGTTATGAAAGATCAATTTTCTGGAATTAGTTACGATGATCTTGCTGCCCATCTTAATAATTTTGTTGAACTATGTGAAATGCAAAAATATAAAGATGTAGATGGTGATATTATTAAACTAAAATTGTTCCCTTTCTCATTAAGAGGAAGAGCTAAAGATTGGTTGCTATCTCTGCCTAAGAAAATTTATAATATGCTTGACTTGCCACCGCTGAAAAATTGTTATTTGGATGTAAATCTTGCTGATCATTCTACGCAGAAACCTTTGGGTAAAGTTGATAATGTTCGCATTACCGTTAACAATAATCTTGTTCCCGTTGATTTTGTTGTCTTGGATATTGAATGCAATGCATCTTGTCCCATTATATTGGGAAGACCTTTTCTTCGAACTGTTGGTGCTATTATTGATATGAGGGAAGGTAATATAAAATATCAATTTCCTCTCAAGAAAGGTATGGAACACTTCCCTAGAAAGAGAATAAAGGTACCTTATGATTCTATTATTAGAACAAATTATGATGTTGATGCTTCATCTCTCGATGTTACTTGATACACACTTTCGCGCCTAGCTGAAAGGCGTTAAAGAAAAGCGCTTATGGGAGACAACCCATGTTTTTACCTACAGTACTTTGTTTTTATTTTGTGTCTTGGAAGTTGTTTACTACTGTAGCAACCTCTCCTTATCTTAGTTTTGTGTTTTGTTGTGCCAAGTTAAGCCGTTGATAGAAAAGTAAGTACTAGATTTGGATTACTGCGCAGTTCCAGATTTCTTTGCTGTCACGAATCTGGGTCCACCTCCCTGTAGGTAGCTCAGAACATTATGCCAATTTACGTGCATGATCCTCAGATATGTACGCAACTTTCATTCAATTTGAGCATTTTCATTTGAGGAAGTCTGGTTCCATTTTAAAATTCGTCAATACGAACTGTTCTGTTTTGACAGATTCTGCCTTTTATTTCGCGTTGCCTCTTTCGCTATGTTGGATGAATTTCTTTGATCCACTAATGTCCAGTAGCATTATGCAATGTCCAGAAGTGTTAAGAATGATTGTGTCACCTCTGAATATGTCAATTTATATTGTGCACTAACCCTCTAATGAGTTGTTTCGAGTTTGGTGTGGAGGAAGTTTTCAAGGATCAAGAGAGGAGTATGATGCAACATGATTAAGGAGAGTGAAAGCTCTAAGCTTGGGGATGCACCCGGTGGTTCACCCCTGCATATATCAAGAAGACTCAAGCGTCTAAGCTTGGGGATGCCCAAGGCATCCCCTTCTTCATCGACAACATTATCGAGGTTCCTCCCCTGAAACTATATTTTTATTCCATCACATCTTATGTGCTTTTTCTTGGAGCGTCGGTTTGTTTTTGTTTTTGTTTTGTTTGAATAAAATGGATCCTAGCATTCACTTTATGGGAGAGATACACGCTCCGCTGTAGCATATGGACAAGTATGTCCTTGGTTTCTATTCATAGTATTCATGGCGAAGTTTCTCCTTCGTTAAATTGTTATATGGTTGGAATTGGAAAATGATACATGTAGTAATTGCTATAAATGTCTTGGGTAATGTGATACTTGGCAATTGTTGTGCTCATGTTTAAGCTCTTGCATCATATGCTTTGCACCCATTAATGAAGAAATACATAGAGCATGCTAAAATTTGGTTTGCATATTTGGTTTCTCTAAGGTCTAGATAATTTCTAGTATTGAGTTTGAACAACAAGGAAGACGGTGTAGAGTCTTATAATGTTTTCAATATGTCTTTTATGTGAGTTTTGCTGCACCGGTTCATCCTTGTGTTTGTTTCAAATAAGCCTTGCTAGCCTAAACCTTGTATCGAGAGGGAATACTTCTCATGCATCCAAAATACTTGAGCCAACCACTATGCCATTTGTGTCCACCATACCTACCTATACTACATGGTATTTTCCCGCCATTCCAAAGTAAATTGCTTGAGTGCTACCTTTAAAATTCCATCATTCACCTTTGCAATATATAGCTCATGGGACAAATAGCTTAAAAACTATTGTGGTATTGAATATGTAATTATGCACTTTATCTCTTATTAAGTTGCTTGTTGTGCGATAACCATGTTTGCTGGGGAACGCCATCAACTCATTGTTGAATTTCATGTGAGTTGCTATGCATGTTCGTCTTGTCTGAAGTAAGGGCGATCTACACTGAGTTGAATGGTTTGAGCATGCATATTGTGAGAGAAGAACATTGGGCCGCTAACTAAAGCCATGATTCAGGGTGGAAGTTTCAGTTTTGGACAAACATCCTCAAATCTCTAATGAGAAAATAATTAATTGTTGTCAAATGCTTAAACATTCAAAGAGGAGTCCATTATCTGTTGTCTATGTTGTCCCGGTATGGATGTCTAAGTTGAGAATAATCAAAAGCGAGAAATCCAAATGCGAGCTTTCTCCTTAGACCTTTGTACAGGCGGCATAGAGGTACCCCTTTGTGAAACTTGGTTAAAGCATATGTATTGCGGTGATAATCCAGGTAGTCCAAGCTAATTAGGACAAGGTGCGGGCACTATTGGTACACTATGCATGAGGCTTGCAACTTATAAGATATAATTTACATGATGCATAGGCTTTATTACTACCGTTGACAAAATTGTTTCATGTTTTCAAAATCAAAGCTCTAGCACAAATATAGCAATCGATGCTTTTCCTCTATGAGGACCATTCTTTTACTTTCAATGTTGAGTCAGTTCACCTATTTCTATCCACCTCAAGAAGCAAACACTTGTGTGAACTGTGCATTGATTCCTACATACTTGCTTATTGCACTTATTATATTACTCTATGTTGACAATATCCATGAGATATACATGTTACAAGTTGAAAGCAACCGCTGAAACTTAATCTTCTTTTGTGTTGCTTCAATACCTTTACTTTGAATTATTGCTTTATGAGTTAACTCTTATGCAAGACTTATTGATGCTTGTCTTGAAGTGCTATTCATGAAAAGTCTTTGCTTTATGATTCACTTGTTTACTCATGTCATACACATTGTTTTGATCGCTGCATTCACTACATATGCTTTACAAATAGTATGATCAAGATTATGATGGCATGTCACTCCGGAAATTATCCGTGTTATCGTTTTACACGCTCGGGACGAGCGAGAACTAAGCTTGGGGATGCTGATACGTCTCCGACGTATCGATAATTTCTTATGTTCCATGCCACATTATTGATGTTATGTACATGTTTTATGCACACTTTATGGCATATTGGTGCATTTTACGGAACTAACCTATTAACAAGATGCCGAAGTGCCGATTCTTTGTTTCTGCTGTTTTTGGTTTCGAAATCCTAGTAAGGAAATATTCTCGGAATTGGACGAAATCAAAGCCCGGGGGCCTATTTTTCCACGAAGCTTCCGGAAGTCCGAAGACGAGACGAAGAGGGGCCACGGGGTGGCCAAACCCTAGGGCGGCGCGGCCCCACCCCGGCCGCGCCGGCCTATGGTGTGGGCCCCCGTGCCGCCTCTTGACTTGCCCTTCCGCCTACTTAAAGCCTCCGTGACGAAACCCCCGGTACCGAGAGCCACGATACGGAAAACCTTCCGGAGACGCCGTCGCCGCCGATCCCATCTCGGGGGATCCGAGGAGATCGCCTCCGGCACCCTGCCGGAGAGGGGAATCATCCCCGGAGGACTCTACGCCGCCATGGTCGCCTCCGGTGTGATGTGTGAGTAGTCTACCCCTGGACTATGGGTCCATAGCAGTAGCTAGATGGTTGTCTTCTCCCCATTGTGCTATCATTGTCGGATCTTGTGAGCTGCCTAACATGATCAAGATCATCTATCTGTAATTCTATATGTTGCGTTTGTTGGGATCCGATGAATAGAGAATACTTGTTATGTTGATTATCAAAGTTATGCTTATGTGTTGTTTATGATCTTGCATGCTCTCCGTTACTAGTAGATGCTCCGGCCAAGTAGATGCTTGTAACTCCAAGAGGGAGTACTTATGCTCGATAGTGGGTTCATGCCCGCATTGACACTGGGACGATGACGAGAAAGTTCTAAGGTTGTGTTGTCTTGTTGCCACTAGGGATAAAACATTGATGCTATGTCTAAGGATGTAGTTGTTGATTACATTACACACCATACTTAATGCAATTGTCTGTTGCTTGCAACTTAATACTTGGAGGGGTTCGGATGATAACCTCGAAGGTGGACTTTTTAGGCATAGATGCGGTTGGATGGCGGTCTATGTACTTTGTCGTAATGCCCAATTAAATCTCACTATACTCATCATGATATGTATGTGCATTGTCATGCTCTCTTTATTTGTCAATTGCCCAAGCTGTAATTTGTTCACCCAACATGCTTGTTCGTCTTATGGGAGAGACACCTCTAGTGAGCTGTGGACCCCGGTCCAATTCTCTTTACTTGAAATACAATCTACTCGCAATACTTGTTTTACTTGTTTTCTCTGCAAACAATCATCTTCCACACAATACGGTTAATCCTTTGTTACAGCAAGCCGGTGAGATTGACAACCTCACTCGTTTCGTTGGGGCAAAGTACTTTGGTTGTGTTGTGCGGGTTCCACGTTGGCGCCGGAATCCCCGGTGTTGCGCCGCACTACATCTCGCCGCCATCAACCTTCAACGTGCTTCTTGACTCCTACTGGTCCGATTAAACCTTGGTTTCTTACTGAGGGAAACTTGCCGCTGTGCGCATCACACCTTCCTCTTGGGGTTCCCAACGGACGCGTGTCGAACGAAAAGACAATACGTCAACCACGCGCATCAGCTATTAATATGGAAGATGATGCAAAGCCTGTTGTTGAACATCAGTGTCGTCTAATTCCGAAGATGAAGGAGGTGGTAAGGAATGAGGTATTAAAACTTCTTGAAGCTGGTATTATATATCCTATTGCTGATAGTAGATGGGTTAGTCCTGTGCATTGCGTTCCTAAGAAAGGAGGAATGACTGTTGTGCCTAATGATAATGATGAGCTCATCCCTCAAAGAGTAGTTGTAGGGTATAGAATGTGCATTGATTTTCGAAAAGTTAATAAAGTTACTAAGAAAGATCATTACCCTTTACCATTTATTGATCAAATGCTAGAAAGATTGTCTAAAAATACTCATTTTTGCTTTCTTGATGGCTATTGCAGGTTTTCACAAATTGTTGTTAAAACTAAAGATCAAGAGAAAACCACTTTTACTTGTCCCTATGGAACTTATGCTTATAGGCGTATGCCTTTTGGTTTATGTAATGCTCCTGCTACTTTTCAAAGATGCATGTCTGCTATTTTTCATGGCTTTTGTGAGAGTATTGTGGAAGTATTCATGGATGATTTTTCCGTCTATGGGAATTCTTTTGATAGTTGCTTGCGAAACCTTGATAAAGTTTTGCAGAGATGTGAAGAAACTAACCTTGTTCTTAATTGGGAGAAATGCCACTTTATGGTTAATGAAGGAATTGTATTGGGACATAAAATTTCCGAGAGAGGTATTGAAGTTGATAGAGCTAAAGTTGAAGCAATTGAGAAGATGCCCTATCCGAGGGATGTTAAAGGTATTCGTAGTGTTCTTGGTCATGCTTGGGTTTTATAGGAGATTTATTAAAGATTTCTCCAAGATTTCAAAGCCTCTTACTAATCTTCTTCAAAAAGATGTACCTTTTGTTTTTGATGATGATTGTAAGGAAGCTTTTGAAACTCTAAAGAAAGCCTTATGTCGGGGGGAAGACCCCGGGTAGGGCAATGGACGCAGAGCAGCCGGCTGGCCACTGGCCGGCTCGCGGCAAAGGCCGGCTGAGGAGCGGCCGGCTGGCGCCGTGGCCGGCTGGTCCGGAAGCCGGCTGGCTCTAGGTCCTAGTCGGCCTGGCTACGGCCGCCAATGCTGTAGCTGGGCCGGCTTCTACAAGCCATATCCGACTAGGGGTTTGTACCTCAGACCGACTCGAGGCTGGCGAGTCTTGCACTTGGAAGGAACCGGGTTGGTGATCCGGGTTCCCAAAGTCCACGCTGACTTCATCTTCCGTAAAGCGCGGGGCACTGTGGAGCAATAGTGCCACGCGCCGGACAAGCCATCATGGCCTACGTGGACCCGTACTGGCTACAGTGGCTGATGGCGACAGGGACACCTCCTCTCCATACCGCTGACCTTGGCAGCCGGATGGGACAGGCCATGAGGCCTCAACGGGTCCTGACGTCACTGCCTCGGGAAGGAGCGGAAGCCGGAGCCGGCCAAGCCGGCCAGTAAACTGTAGGGTCTTATATGTAAAGTGCCGGTGCCTATATAAGCCGCACTACCCCCTCTCGTGTAGGGGATCGATCATTCTCACTTCATTCCACCCTTAGCGCAGCCCTGTGAGAGAGACCATCGTCTCCCTTAGCCTCCCAGGAGCAGCCGGACACAGCTCTAGGAGCACCATTGTATTGTGTGATCATCATATACACTCTAGCAAGGAGTAGAGGTTTTACCTCCATCGGAGGGCCTCGAACCTGGGTACGTTGCCGTGTCACTCGTGCCCAAACCCGCTTCCGGATACCGCCGTGAGATCTCTCAGGAACCACCTTCGATTAGCCACCCTATGGCATATGCTGTGACGATACAACGACATTTGGCGCCCACCGTGGGGCCTTCAGCATCCTCGGCCGGTGTCTTCATCCGGACGGGCCTCACCATCACCGCCGGCGAGCGAGTCGCTTCAGGCTTGATCTGGAGATTCGGCTCCCTCGACTGCGTCAGCGACAACGCTGGCTGCTCCGCCGACCGGCCCTTCCCAGCCGGCGGCAGCGTCATCTCCTTCGGCGGCTTCGACGTCTACGTCGCCACCGTCGCACCGCCGCGCTACCCGCGGCAGGTGCTGCGCTGCGCTAGCCCTCCTCCGCGAGCCGGCAGCAGCGCTCCCGCCAGCCCCACCGTCGTGCAAGTCATGGTGGCTGGCGAGGAACTCCCCTCCAAGTCCACGCGCGTTCGCGGCCCCGACCTGGAGCGCAACGTCGGTGGGCATGCATCCGCATCAGGCGCAAAGCCGCCACCACCACCATCCCGGCTGGACGAAGTCCGGGCAAAGCTGAGCACTCCGCTCACCACCGGTGCCGGCGCCGACGCCGCCACCGTCGAGGCAGACCTGGAGGCGCACCGCGTGCTCCTCCTCAAGCAGACTGAGGAGCTGGCTGCTGCTAAGCGCCAGTGGGACATCACCCAGCGCGAGTACAACCGCGCCCACGGCCTCACCCCGGGCGGCGACAACCCCAGCCGAGCCGGCCACATCCGCCGCAGAGGCCGCGACCTAGGCGCCGAGATCGATCGCGACGGCGCGGACGCGCCGGCTCCGTCAATGGAGCTGCCCATCTACAACACCCCCGACAAGAACATGCTCGCCGCGCAAGCCGCCGCAGAGGAGCTGCGCGGCCTCGAAGGCGAAGAGTTACACAGCCAGACCACGCGGGTGACTGAGTTGCTAAAGGCTGCCAACCGGCAGTCGAAAGACCCCAGGTACGCCCAAGACCCTAGAGCTTCTCACGCTCGTGGTGCCGCAGGCAAAGCCAGGGACACGGCCGAGTCCACCTCCCCAGCGCCAAGCCGGCGCAACGACTCCCGCGCCACGCACGCGAGCTCAAGCCGGCCGAGCCACCAGCCAGGCGGCGGCAGCAGCCGCAGCCGGGCCCCATCAAGCCGGAACCGGGAGCAAGACTCCGAGCCTCGACGCCCACACCGGCCGGCTCCAGAAGCCAGCGGCGCTCGCCAGCCGGCCCATACCGGGCTGGGCCCGCGCATCGAGCCGGCAGACGCCCGAGATCGCCTCGACCGGCTGGTCGAATCCCGCATTGCGGAAGAGGAGGATCCAGCCGGCCCCAAGTGCTTCGGGCCCCGCATCGCCAACAAGCCCATGATCGACGGCTTCCGGCTCCCGCGCGACACCCCCAAGTACGACGGCACCGCCAAGCCGGAGGACCGGCTGCTGGACTACTCCACCGCGGTCGGCATCGCCCGGGGCAACAAGCGCCGGGCGGTACGCTATTCTCCCCTGATGCTAGTCGGCTCCGCCCGCACCTGGCTCAACAACCTGCCAGCCGGCAGCATCAACGGCTGGCTGGACTTCCAGGAGGCCTTCGTCAGCAACTTCACCGGCACCTATCGCCGACCGGGTCGCCCGCAACAGCTTGAGATGTGCAAGCAGGGCCCGGACGAGACGGACCGCGCATACCTGACGCGCTGGTGCGAGATGCGCAACTCCTGCGAGGGCGTGCATGAGATCCAAGCCATCAACTTCTTCATGGGAGGCTGCCGGCCCAACACCATGCTGTGGCACAAGCTGCGCCGCAGCGACCCCAAGTCGATGGCCGCCTTGATGGCCATCGCCGATAAGTACGCGCTGGCTGAGGAAGCCGGCAAGGCGCCGGCTGATATTTCACCGGCCCCAGCAAGACGGGACAACCACAAGCCGGCTGAGCACAAGCCGGCCGAGGGCGGCTCGCATGGCAGCCGGCGGGACAACTACCGCGGCAAGCGTCACAGCGACCAGCCGGACCGCCGGTGCGGCTCCGCCCACGTAGCCGCCGTGGCGGACAACGCGGCAGGCGGCAGCCGCCGCCGAAGCAAACTGACCGGCAATGGAAGCCGAAGTACACCTTCGAGCAGATGCTCGACTCGCCGTGCAAGTACCACAGCGGCAAGAACCCCTCCAACCACACCACCCGCGACTGCCACTTCATGAAGCGGCTGACAAGCGGTGAACCCCTCCCGCCCCCACCCCCGCCTCCCCCGGCCCGGCGGGCCGGGTGGCCAAGGCGGCGCGAGAACGCCAACCTCGAGCACCACGAGGCTAACCAAGTGCAACATGGCCGATATCTGGCCGAAGATGCTACCTACATCATCTTCACCTCCGAGCCCGAGGACAAGACGAGCCAGCAGAGCCGTTCCCTCAAGGTCAACGCGGTCATACCGCCGGTCCCCCAGTACCTAAACTGGTCAGAGCAGGCCATCACTTTTGATCGCCGCGACACGCCGGCTGTCCTGCCGAAGCCGGGCAGCTACGCCATGGTCCTCGACCCCACCATCGCCACAACTCGGCGCAGCGTGCGTTTTTCGCGCGTCCTCATCGACGGCGGAAGCAGCATCAACATCCTCTACCGCGACACTGCCCGCAAGCTGGGCATCCAGGAGGCCGAGTTGCGCCCCACCCCCACCGTCTTCCATGGCATCGTGCCAGGCCACTGCTGCCAGCCGATTGGCCGGATCACGGCCGGAGGTGATGTTCGGGAAGCCGGATCACTTCCGCACCGAGAGAATCGAGTTCGAGGTGGTGGACCTCGTGAGTCCCTACCACGCGCTCCCGGGCAGGCCGGCCCCGACCAAGTTCATGGCGGTGCCCCACTATGGGTACCTGAAGATGAAGCTGCCCGGCCCAAAGGGGGTCATCACCATAGCCGGCGACTATCGCCGCTCCATGGACTCGCGCCACGCGAGCTCCAAGATGGCCCGGACGCTGGTCATCGCCACCGAGAAGCAGCTCATCCACGACGCCGTCGCCCTCGCCAAGGCCGCGCGGATAGACATGCCGGCTGCGGGCAACCCGGCTGGGACGACTCACTTCCAGCCGGCCGACAACACCAAGAAGATCTGCTGGACCCGGCGCAGCCGGACAAGTACGTCACCATCGGTGCCGGCTTGAGCAGGAAACAGGAAAGCGAGCTCACCAGCTTCCTCCGTGAGAATCGGGACATCTTCGCATGGACTCCAAGAGACATGCCGGGTGTGCCGAGGGAGTTGGCTGAGCACCACCTCCACGTCCGGCCCGAAGCCAAGCCGGTGAAGCAGCCTCTCAGGCGCTTCGCCGAAGAACGAAGGAAGGCCATCGGTGAAGAAATCGCCCGGCTGTTGGCAGCCGGCTTCATCATGGAAGTGCTGCACCCGGACTGGTTGGCAAACCCGGTCCTGGTTTTGAAGAAGAACGGCTCCTGGCGCATGTGTATCGACTACACCAGCCTCAACAAGGCGTGCCCGAAGGACCCCTTCCCCCTGCCGCGCATAGATCAAGTTATAGACTTGACTGCCGGCTGTGAACTGTTGTCTTTCCTAGATGCCTATTCAGGCTACCACCAGATTCCTTTGAATCCGACTGATCAAATAAAGACTTCGTTCATTACCCCGTACGGGGCTTATTGCTACACGACTATGCCGTTCGGCTTGAAAAATGCAGGCGCCACCTACCAAAGGTGCATGCAAAAATGCTTGCAGGATCAAATCGGCAGAAACGTTCATGCATACGTGGATGATGTCGTTGTAAAGACCAAGGAGACGACTACCCTCCTTGATGACCCGAGAGAAACCTTCACCAATCTGAGAAGATTTCGGATGAAGCTCAACCCGGCCAAGTGCACATTCGGCGTGCCAGCCGGCCAACTCCTGGGCTACCTCGTCTCTCAGCGAGGAATCGAAGCCAACCCGGAGAAGATCAGTGCCATTGAGAAGATGGAGCTGCCGCAGTGCCTCAAGGACGTCCAGAAGTTCGCTGGCTGCCTGGCTTCCTTGAGCCGCTTCGTCAGCCGGCTGGGGGAGAAGGCACTGCCCCTGTATCAATTGATGAGGAAGGCGGACAAGTTCGTCTGGTCACCGCAGGCGGATGAAGCCTTCCGTGACTTAAAGCGCATGCTCTCAACCGCGCCAATCCTTGCAACGCCGGGTTCAATGGAGCCGATGCTGTTGTACATCGCAGCCACCAACCGAGTGGTTAGCGTTGTCCTGGTGGTGGAGCGCAAAGAAGCCGACAACAGGGAGCAGCTGGTTCAGCGCCCAGTCTATTACCTTAGCGAAGTGCTCTCCCAGTCGAAGCAAAATTACCCTCACTACCTGAAGATCACCTACGGCGTCTACATGGCAGCCAAGAAGCTCAAGCACTACTTCCAAGAGCACCCCATCAGGGTGGTTGCCACAGCGCCCTTGGCGGAAATCATCGGCAGCAAAGATGCCAACGGCCGGGTTGCCAAGTGGGCCACGGAGCTAGCCGCCCACACCATCCTCTACGAGCCACGCACAGCCATCAAGTCGCAGATCCTCGCGGACTTCTTCGTCGGCCTGGGCTGAGATGCAATATCTGCCGCCTGTGCCGGATTCCACACATTGGAAGATGCACTTTGACGGCTCGAAGATGCGCAACGGCTTGGGAGCCGGCATCGTCATCACCTCTCCCAAGGGAGACCGACTGGACTACGTCCTGCAGATCCACTTCGCCGCATCCAACAATGTGGCGGAGTATGAAGCGCTCATTCATGGGCTGAGGCTGGCCAAGGAGATTGGCGTGCGTCGCATACTATGCTTCGGCGACACCGACTTGGTCATACAACAAGAATCTGGCGACTGGGACGCGAAGGACGCCAACATGGCCTCATACCGCTTCCATGTCCAGCAGCTATCCGGCTTCTTCGACGGCTGCGAATTCCACCATGTGCCCCGAGCAAACAACGAGGCGGCTGACGCCTTGTCCAAGATTGGCTCAACCCGGCAAGCCATTCCGCCGGGCATCGCCTTGGCGGTTATCAAGAAGCCGTCCATCATACCGTCACCGGATTCGGATTCAATATTCGTGCCGGCTGACCCGGGGGCTGCTCAGCCGAACCCGGGGGCTTCATCGCCCAAGTCGGGGGCTAGCAAGCCGAACCCGCCGGCTACCATGCCGAATCCGGGGACTTCTCAGTCCAACCCGGGAGCTCCATCGCCAAACTCGGGGGCTAGCAAGCTGAACCCGCCGGCTAGCAAGCCGAACCCGGCGACCATGCAGTCGAAGCCGGAAGCTCCCACGCAGGAGGCCATGTTGGTCAGCGTATTCGAGATAAGATGCGTACCTTCATGGGCACAAGAATTCCTCTCCTACCTCACTGACGGTGTGCTGCCTGATGACAGAGTCTAGGCCAGGCAGATTGAGAGAAGGGCCAAGGCCTACACAATCATCAACCACCAGTTGTATAAACGCAGCGTAAGTGGGGTGCTCCAGCGGTGCGTCGAGCCGGCTAAAGGGATTGAACTCCTACGGGAAATCCATCAGGGTGAGTGCGGCCACCACGCCTCCTCCAGAGCCATAGTGGCCAAAGCCTTCCGGCACGGTTTTTGCGGCCGACTGCGCTCAGAGATGCAGAAGAACTGGTGAAGAAGTGCAACGGCTGCCAACGTTTTGCCAAGCAAAAGCACACGCCGGCTTCCGCCTTGAAGACCATCCCCATTACCTGGCCATTTGCCGTATGGGGCTTGGATATGGTGGGCCCATTCAAAACAGCCCGAGGCGGCATGACTCATCTTTTGGTGATGATTGACAAATTCACTAAGTGGATCGAAGCCAAGCCAATCAAGAAGCTGGATGGCTCCACAGCCGTCACATTCCTCAAGGAAATAATCGTGAGATACGGCTACCCCCATAGCATCATCACCGACAACGGCAGCAACTTCGCCGAGGGCATTTTCAAACGCTATTGTGGAGAGATGGGGATCCGAATGGACCTGTCGTCCGTGGCGCACCCGGAGTCAAACGGCCAAGTGGATAAAGCAAACGGCTTGATCTTAGCCGGCATCCGGCCCCGGCTGGTGGAACCGCTTGAGCGCTCAGCCGGCTGCTGGATCGAAGAGCTGCCCAGCGTGTTGTGGCGCCTGCGCACGACGCCAAACCGCTCAGTCGGCTTCACACCCTTCTTCCTCGTATACGGGGCCGAAGCCGTCCTGCCGACTGATATCGAGCACGACGCGCCAAGGATCAAGCTCTACACAGAAGCCGAAGCCAAAGAAGCTCGCGAAGATGGAGTTGACCTGGTCGAAGAGGCCGGCTGCTGGCTGCGTCCAGATCTACTATCTACCAGCAGAGCCTCCGACGCTATCACAGCCGGAAGGTCCAACCCTTAGCATTCCGAGAAGGAGACCTAGTGCTCCGGCTGATCCAGCGGACAGCCGGACAGCATAAACTGTCATCCCCATGGGAGGGTCCCTTCATCGTGAGCAAGGCGGTAGGCAATGATTCCTACTATCTCATAGATGCCCAAGAGGCTAAGAAAAACAAGGCAAACAAAGCTGACGAGGAGACTAAACGTCCCTGGAATGTCAGGTTGCTTCGACCATTTTACACATGAGAGCAGGAATGTATGTATCCCTTGTATCCCTTTTGTAAGCTATGAAAAGCATGCGCCAAGAGCGCCGTCTCCGACAAGTTTTTCGTGTACTCTACTTCGTTTCGCCAATTGGCTTGAACCCTTTCACGCGGCCGGCTCAGTAACGTGATCCGGTTTCCGACAGCCGGCTTCCGATCCAGCTACAGACCGCAACCCGGCTGTCCGGCTGGCGGGAGTAAGGCCTAGGGAGCCGGCACGCGAAAAGCGACTAAGGGAAAGAGTAAAGCGAGTTGACTTGCAACTTTTCATAAAAGTGCCGGATTGCCGAATTCAGCTTGTTCGACTGAAGTACTGTCGGCCTCCCTCAGCGGCCCGCTCTTGATCCAGCGACGGATCGCAAGTCGGACGTACGACCGGCAAGAGCACAGCCAAAGAGTGGAGCGGATGGGAAAAAGCGAACAAGTCAAAAGAAAGCAACTCGGCACACAAATGATTAACAAACACATTAAAGTGTGCCTTAATAAAAGGATAATAATATTGTCTTACATATGCACCCGGCATCCCGGGGATTTAATAAATTGTCTTGGCAAAAGCAACAACTAAAAGACAGGTAAATCAAGGGCCGAGCTGGAGGAGCATCGGAGCGGCCGCTCGCCGGATCGTCGCCGGGCGCGTCTTCCGCCTCCTCATCCTCCATCTCGTACTCCTCATCAGATTGAGGGTTCGGGTCCGCGACGAAGAGGCTTTTGTCGACGAAGTCGGCGATGGCGCTGGCTCGGGCAAGTCGGGCGGTCTTGAATTCGGCCGGGAGCTTGTCCTCCACGTCGGCTCGCCGGTACTCGTGCTGCCCCAGGTCTACCTCGTTGTACCAGGAGAGGACAAAGGACATCGCCATATCAGCACCAGCGCGCGTGGCAGACTCCTTCCAGTCGAGGAAGCGATCCGGCGCCCGCTCCATCAAAGAGGTGAGGCTGGAGATATCTTGCGGCACCGCTTCCGCGGGCCACAGCATCGGTACCAGCTCCTCAGCCGCCTTCCGGAGCTCCCAGCCAAGCTTGGTGATGGGCTCGACGCGGGCAGACATGGACGCCATGTAGTCCTCCATCGTGAAGTACTCCGAGCTGCCCTCGCCAGTCGCCCGCCTCCTGGACTCGCGCGCAACGCCAACGGCTGCCAAGGCCGCGTCCTGCGTTTCCGGGAAGGCCGCTGCAAGAAAAAGCATGTCAGAAGCCATCAAAGCCGAAATAAGCTGAAAAATGCAAATTTTCGAAGTCCTAAAGTAAGCCTGGCGGCAGCCGGCACGAGTCGACTGCCCCCAGCCCGAAGAGGGAGATTCCGAAGCTCTAAAGAAAAAGACTGGCGGCAGCCGGCACGAGCCGACTGCCCCCAGCCCGAAGATGGAGATTTCGAAGGATAAAAGAAAAAGCCTAGCGGCAGCCGGCAAGAACCGACTGCCCCCAGCCCGAAGATGGAGATAGCGAAAAAGATAAAAGTTTCTGCCGCCGGCTACCAACCCAGGCCGGCAGCCGACAGCCGAAAGCCGGCAAAGAGAAGGGAACATAGAGGCACTCACCCGACAAGCCACGATCAAGCGCGCCAATCTCCTCCGTCCAGCGCTTGGCAGTAGCCGTCAGCTCCGTGGACTTGGTGGTGACCTCCTCCTAAAGCGCAAGCCGCTGCTTCTCCACCTCATCCAGCCGCCTGCTCAGATCCGCCAGCTTCTCCTCCCCGTCCTTCTTGAGGGCGGCAAGTTCCTTGAGGTGGTTAGCCTCAAGCTGGCGCAGCCGCCTCAGCTCCCCGTCAGCCACCTTCAGCTTGGCGGCAGCAACCCGATTCGCCTCCTCGCTTGTGACGCATTGGGCGCGGGCAACTCGGAGGTCCGATTCCAGCTGCGGGATCCGGGCGGCCTCAGCTGCAAGCCGGCAAAAACAAGCCGTCAGTATGAAAGAAACGTCAGCCAACGAAAACTAAAAAGAAGACATCGAGTCGGAAGAAGCAAGAACTTACCCTTGACGGCCTCCAGCTCACGAGCCAAACCGGCCCGGTCCAGCTTGGCCTTGTGGTAGTGGGTCACGGCGCGGTTGTACAGATTGGTGCGCCGATCCGCCACAGCCTAAGGAAAAGAGAAAAATCAGTATGCTAGGCGAAACCCGGACCGGCTCCAAGCAGCCGACCCATGGCTCGGAGGGCTACCAGGATGATAACCAAATCAAAAAACAGATGAAGCTTACCTTGCTGGCTTCCTCCACCTTGGCGAGGTTGGCCGCGGCCTCGGCAGCCCTAGCCTTGAGGTTGGCATGCAGGCTGGAGAAGAACATCTCCACCGATGCTTGGCCGGGATTCCCCTCCCGGCTGGTCACCTCTTAGGAGTCGGCGCGGAGCCACGCCTGCTCCATAGTGCCAGCCGAGCCAAGGCTGGAGTCGGAGGCGGACGGCACATGCAGGAGCAGGGCGCCCTTGGCCACGTGCAGGCCCTGCGGCGACGCCGATGGGGTTCCCGTCCTCACCCGCGCGCGCGAGTCGGCGCCCTCCGTGCGCGCCGGCTCATCCCTTGCCGGCTCCTGCCTGGCCGGCTCCCCCGTCGTTGGCTCCGGTGGTGGCGGCGCTCTGGGCGAAGCAGATGGCCCAGTCGGCGCAGCCATCTCCGGCGCCTGAGGTGCCCCCTCCGGGCTTTCATCCAGCACCACCACGCTCGGCCCGGCTCCGGCTCCGGTCGCGGGCGGCGCAGCCCTGCCGGCTCCGGCTCCGGTCGCGGGCGGTGAAGCACTGCTGGCTCCGGTTCCGGTTGAAGGCGGCATGCCCCGGCCGGCCCCAGCGGCTGGGTCCAGAAGATGAGTCCGGCGCGGGAACAGGTCGTCCAGCGTCAGCTGGCGCATTGGCTCGACCCGCGCGCCGCGATCAGGCGCTGAGGCCAACGGCACGGCGAAGGAAGGCGCCCCTGCGGGAGGCGGAGTACCCGCAGGCGGCGGCGGCGTAGGCGCGCGCGGTGGAGGCTGCGGCGTCGACTCCCTCCTTTGTCGAGGAAGTGGCGACACGACGCGCGGAGTCTGCCGGGAGCCGCCACCCTGGGCAAACTTGATGGGAGCCCTAGCCGGACAGATAAAGAAAAGATAAGCATAAAAAGTAAGGAAAGAAAAGGAATCAAACAAGAGAGAAAAGAGAACTCACCCGGCCTGCTCCGGAACCTTCTTCGGCTGCAGCCGGCGGAGCTTCTTCGCCTTCGCCTCCTGGGCGGCAGTAGCGCGGAGGTCGCCGGCTCGCTTCTTCCCCTTGGGCGTCGAAGTCGCCGTGGTGCTTGGCGGCCTCGCGCGCAGGGGCACGGCGGGGATTGGCCCCGTGGTGGACGTCGCCGGCTCCTCGTCCTCCTGCTGCTCCGGTGAAGGGGGCGGATTGTGCTCCCCCTGGCCGCCTACGTCGGGCGCCTGCAGCAGGTCGTCGTCGCCAGCCTGGTCGCCGGCTTGGTCAGCCGGATCGGCGTGATCCGACGTCCATCTCCTCGTCGCCGGGTCGCCATCCTCAGCGTTTTGGCGGGAGAAGAGCTAGAAAAAACAGAACATGAGAAAACGACAAGCCGGAAGTCGGCAGAAGAAAAGAGAAGTCGGCCTCGCAGCCGCAAGCCGGAAGTCGGCGGAGACACAAAACTTACCAGCTCGGGCGGGTGGTCCCTGTCGTGGGGCGCCAGCCCGTAGTTCCACTCCTCAGGCATGTTCGCCTTGGTGATGTTGTTCACCCGGCGGGCGACCTGGGCCTTGGAGACCAGCGCCGTGGACGTCCGGTTCGGATCGAACCGGCCGGACATGTGCCCGATCTTGTGGGTGCGCATCTGGAGCGGCAGCACCCGGCGCTCGGCGATGGTGCAGAGGAGGTCCTCGGCGGTCAACCCGTTCGCGACGGCCGCCCCCAGGAAGTCCCAGAGCTGATTCACCTCAGCATCCGGATCCGTCGTGCGGGCGTTGTAGCTCCAGTTGATCCGGCCGGCCGGAGGAACCGGGTTGAACTCCGGAAGGTTAATCCGGTCGACGAAGCTGGCCCTCGTTGCGCACGTAGAAGAATGACATCTGCCAATTCTTCACCGAGTCAACGGTTGGAATCTTGGGGAAAGGCGTACCGGGCCGAGTGTAGATCGAGGCGGCGCCGCAGGCCCGCAGGCGGCCCTCAGTAGTTTGAGCCTTCAAGTAGAACATCCGGCTCCAGAAATCGATGTCCGGCCACAAGCCGGCATAGGCCTCCATGAATGCCACGTAGCAGCTGAGGAGGATGCAGGCGTTGGCCGGCAGATGGTGCGGCTGCAGGCCAAAGTTGTCGAGGAACTGCCGGAAGAAGGTGGAGGCCGGCAGGCCCAGCCCGCGATCGAGGTGCGCGCCGAAGACGACGCGCTCGCCAGGCTGCGGCACGGGCTCCATCTCCTCGCCGGGCGCCCGCGTGACCACCGACGACGGGATCTGGCGGAGGCGCACCAACCGCGCGATGTCGTCCTCCCGCATGTACGAGCCCCGCCACGATCCGCTGGCGGAGGCCATTGTCGAGGAAGAAGAAGAAGATGACCACGAAAGGCGAAAGGGCGAAGAAGAGCCTTGCGACGGCGGCGGCGACGGCGGCGGCTGAGGACGCTCCGTTGAAATGCGGGGCCCCGTGGCGCCGGCTCGACGGAGTAGCGGCGGTGGATCGGCGGAGATTCGCTCGCCGGAGTTCGCCAGCGGGAGACGCTCGCCGGAGCTGCGACGGGCTCGAGCGCGAAGAAGAGAGCGAGAAGAGCAGGAGCGCGAGGAAGACGAAGTGGGCAAGTGGCCGCCTCGGTGCCCTCCCCCGCGGCATTTATAGCCGACCGCGGCGGGCGGTTGGCCTCCAAGTGGCGATCGTGGCCACGTCGCCCGGATCTTCTGCGCATTAACTTCCGCCACGACCGCTGCCGTTACGGGAAACCGCCACACCACGTCGCCCACGACCGCATCAAATCCGGAGGGGACATTGATGTGACCAGACGAACCGGCGGCAGAGCCCAGGCGTCAGACCAGTCAAGTCGGGTGCAGGACCCGAGGCGGCGGAGACTCCTGCGCGCCGCAAGCCGGAGCCGGACAATAAGTTCAACTCGGACCAAAAGTCATCAGCAAGGCGGAGACGCCACCAAAACTTGCGAAGAGAGCAAACGCTGCATAATTGTAAGTAGCGGCCGGCTAGAAGCAGCCGGCAAGAACAAGCCGGATGAGGGCGCAGCCGGCTGAATGAAAATTCTCAGTCAGCCCCTCCAAGTGCCGCCAAGTATATACGAGAAGCCAGGAAAACCTGCCTAGGTCCTTCTAAACGCAGGACCTTGCCAGCTTCGGGGGCTAATATCGGGGGAAGACCCGGGTAGGGCAATGGACGCAGAGCAGCCGGCTGGCCACTGGCCGGCTCGCGGCAAAGGCCGGGCGAGGAGCAGCCGGTCGGCGCCGTGGCCGGCTGGTCCGGAAGCCGGCTGGCTCTAGGTCCTAGTCGGCCTGGCTACGGCCGCCAATGCTGTAGCTGGGCCGGCTTCTACAAGCCATATCCGACTAGGGGTTTGTACCTCAGACCGACTCGAGGCTGGCGAGTCTTGCACTGGAAGGAACCGGGTTGGTGATCCGGGTTATCAAAGTCCACGCTGACTTCATCTTCCGTAAAGCGCGGGGCACTGTGGAGCTATAGTGCCACGCGCCGGACAAGCCATCATGGCCTACGACGACCCGTACTGGCTACAGTGGCTGATGGCGACAGGGACACCTCCTCTCCATACCGCTGACCTTGGCAGCCCGGATGGGACGAGGCCATGAGGCCTCAACGGCTCCTGACGTCCACTGCCTCGGGAAGGAGCGGAAGCCGGAGCCGGCCAAGCCGGCCAGTAAACTGTAGGGTCTTATATGTAAAGTGCCGGTGCCTATATAAGCCGCACTACCCCCTCTCGTGTAGGGGATCGATCATTCTCACTTCATTCCACCCTTAGCGCTGCCCTGTGAGAGAGACCATCGTCTCCCTTAGCCTCCCAGGAGCAGCGGGACACAGCTCTAGGAGCACCATTGTATTGTGTGATCATCATATACACTCTAGCAGGAGTAGAGGTTTTACCTCCATCGGAGGGCCTCGAACCTGGGTACGTTGCCGTGTCACTCGTGCCCAAACCCGCTTCCGGATACCACCGTGAGATCTCTTAGGAACCACCTTCGATTAGCCACCCAATGGCATATGCCGTGACGATACCACGACACCTTAACAACTGCTCCTGTAGTTGAACCTCCTGATTGGAATTTGCCTTTTGAAATTATGTGTGATGCTAGTGATTTTGATGTAGGCGCTGTTCTTGGACAGCGAGTAGATAAAAAATTAAATGTTATTCATTATGCTAGCAAGACTCTTGATGCTGCTCAAAGAAATTATGCTACTACTGAAAAAGAATTGTTAGCTGTAGTCTTTGCTTGTGACAAGTTTAGATCCTATACTGTTGATTCAAAAGTCACGATTCATACTGATCATGCTGCAATTAGATACCTTATGACAAAGAAAGATGCGAAGCCAAGGCTTATTAGATGGGTACTTCTTTTGCAAGAATTTGATTTACATATTGTAGATAGAAAAGGTGCTGATAATCCCGTTGCTGATAATTTGTCTAGATTGGAAAATATTGCTTATGATCCTGTTCCTGTTAATGATAGTTTTCCAAATGAACAATGGGCTGTAATAAAGGTGAGCTCGCGAGACAGTCCTTGGTATGCAGATTATGCTAACTTTATTGTTTCCAAGTACTTGCCTCCAACCTTTTGTTATCACCAGAATTTTACCGGATCAGAGGTGGGCCGCGATTGAAGATGGGCTTGAAGAATATACATAGAAGAAATACATGAGTCGGCCTTGTTTACAAAGTTTGGGCTAGTTTTCCCGTGTATCTGTAACATAGTAGGATACGTGTCGATTAGATAGAGTTTGGCTCGTGCCCGGTTGGGATTATTCCCACGTTAGAAAGTCTACGGACTATAAATATGTATCTAGGGTTTATGAAATAAACAACAATCACGTTCACCACAAACCAATCTAGGCGCATCGCCAACTCCCTTGTCTCGAGGGTTTCTTCCGGGTAAGCATCATGCTGCCTAGATCGCATCTTGCGATCTAGGCAGTACACGTTTATTCGATGTTCATGCGTTGCTCGTACTGAAGCCTTGTTGATGGCGAGCAACGTAGTTATCATAGATGTTTTAGGTTTAGCATTGTTTCATCGTATCATATGCTTTCGTCCATGCAACCCTTAGACATCTAGCCGCCCTTACACCTATCTTGGGTGTAAGGGCGGCACCCCGCTTGATCATTATTTAGTAGATCCGATCTGTCATGATTGCTCCTTGTTCTTCAAGGATTAGTTTAATATCTGCATAGTTAGGCCTTACAAACGGGTTGAAGGATCCAGTGGCGCGTAGGGTGTAGTTTGCTAGCCCTAGACAGGATGTTCCGAGGATCAACTTCGTGTTGGTTTTTAGGCCTTGTCTAGGGTCGGTTTACGATCACCGTGCGTGGCCGCCGGGCTCAATCACGAGTAGGATGTTCCGATTATGTGGTGAAAACCCTAAATCGTAGTAGGTCGTTTTAGCTTTATTTTGATCAAGCAGGACCACCATCTGATCGTACACCTCGTACGGATCATGGGTGGATCGGCTCCTTGAGCCGATTCACAAGACAACCTGAGAGCCGATCGAGGCTCGTATTTAATATTTACGTGTATGCCATGCAGGAAACTAAGCGAGGCACATCCAACCCCTTCCTGACCAGGTATAGGTCAGGTGGCACGCCCTTGCACCAGCATCGGACGTGCGTGCCGAGTCTTTGCGGGCCGTCGCTCGGAGGGACCAGGGCCAGCCGCAGTCCTGGGAGTCTCCCGGCTCTACAGTGTTGCCCGTCGCTGCTCGCCGGTGGGTTTCTGACCGCAACACCTTTTCAGCTCAGCAAAGGAGGAAATTCTTTTATGACTTGAGGCATTATTTCTGGGATGACCCACACTTATATAAAGAAGGAGTGGATGGTATTCTGCGAAGGTGTGTTCCAGAATATGAACAACAAGAAATATTGAGTAAATGTCATTGTAGTGCTTATGGAGGACATCACGCCGGAGAAAGAACCGCGCAAAAGGTTCTACAATCAGGTTTTTATTGGCCAACTCTCTTCAAGGATGCGAGAAAGTTTATTTTATCTTGTGATGAGTGCCAAAGGGTTGGTAATATCTCCAGACGTAATGAAATGCCTATGAATTATACTCTTGTTATTGAACCATTTGATTGTTGGGGATTTGACTTCATGGGACCTTTTCCGTCTTCAGAAGGTAAAACTCATATACTTGTTCCTGTTGATTATGTTACTAAATGGGTGGAAGCCATACCTACAAAAAGTGCTGACGGTGAGACCTCTTTAAAAATGCTTTTAGATATTATTTTTCCTAGATTTGGAGTACCTAGATATATTATGACTGATGGAGGTTCTCATTTTATTCATGGAGGTTTTAGAAAAACTCTTGCTAGGTACGGTATATCATAGAATTGCTTCCGCTTATCACCCTCAAACTAGTGGTCAAGTAGAATTATCAAATAGAGAGATTAAATCTATTTTGGGAAAGACCGTTAATAAATCTAGAAAGAATTGGGCTAGTAAATTGAAAGAAGCACTATGGGCTTATAGAACTGCTTATAAAAACCCCATGGGAATGTCACCTTATAAAATGGTTTACGGAAAAGCTTGTCATTTACCTTTAGAACTAGAGCACAAGGCTTATTGGGCTGTTAGAGAACTAAATAAAGATCCTAAACTAGCCGGTAATAAGAGGTTGCTGCAATTAAGTTCTCTAGATGAATGGAGAAGTGAAGCTTATGAAAATGCTAAACTCTTTAAAGAGAAAGTTAAGAAATGGCATGATAGAAGGATCATCAAAAGAGAGTTTAATATTGGGGATAAAGTCCTTTTGTATCGGTCTCGTCTCAGATTCTTTGCAGGGAAATTACTCTCGAAATGGGAAGGACCATATGTTGTTGAGGAGGTGTATCGTTCAGGAGCAATTAAAATTAGCTCTCTCCAAGGCAATGCTACGCAAGTGGTGAATGGACAAAGACTCAAGCATTATATCTTGGGTGATTCTTATAATGTTGATGTTGATATTATTCAAGTGGAAACATCGGAGGCTTTCATCAAAGGACAAATTGACGAGTCCGCTGAACTCGACTTTGAATAGGTAACGATGCTTGGTAATGAAAAGTTCGCAATTTACTTTCCGAACAATATTTTTGCTGTTTTTGGAAAATACGAAAAATTACGAGATCGAAACGGAGTGGAGGAGACGCACGAGGGCGTGCCCCCATAGGCCGGCGCGGGCCCCAGCCTGGCCGCGCCGCCCTATGAGGACACCGCCTCGTCGCCCCTCTCCGACTCTGGTTCGACCTGGTACTTTCCGTTTGTTGTGAAATTTTTTGCTATATAATCCCCTGGACCCCTGGAGGTCCGTATATCGTTTTCTCGACGTGTTTTGTTTTGAGCTGTTTCTGTCAGGATCTGTCTTTGATCTAGGAGCACCATGGCCTCCGACAACAAGGGCAAAGGGCATTCGAAGGAAGACGTGAAAAGGGTGTCGTCAAAACAAGAGCAACAAGCTGTTGGGAGTAAGCAAGTCTTGGTGGGATCTGTTGACACTCGACGTTCTTTCTCTCATAACTTGCAGGGACCCTTACCACCTGCTCTTGGCCTCGACTCTTTCCTTGTGCTAGAAGAAGCTCTACGGACTACCGATGAGTTTTGTGGTCAATACCGGGCTCTAAGAAGAGAAGTGGAGATATTCAGGGAGGAGAATTACCGACTCCGTAGAATGCTGGAAATATTACGCGATGCCCATCACAAGGACGCCACCGCCAACTTCAGATAACAATGAATCTCTTCGAGTCTTAGTGCAGAATTGCCAAGCTGAGAAGCTGAAACTGAAGGAGATCTGTAAGAAGCGCGGGAGGAATTCATCACCACCATCGCCAAAGGATTAATTCATCATCGGTATTGGCATCCCCTTGGTTTGTTCCAAGCTTGGGGGAGTGCCGCGGTATCACATCATCACTACCTTTTTACTTTTTACTATCAAGTAGTATCATATCATGAGTAGGGAAGTTATCATATAAGATGGGTTGCAGTGTGGAAGTATCTCTCCTTTAGTTTGTCTATGTATCCCTTGGTGTGAGTTATCGATATGAAATATTAATGAGAAGTCTTATCATTTACATATTGCACATCTTATTTTAGTTTGCAATCTCTATTATATGATTGATCTTGATTTTAGTATTGGTACCACTTTGGGAGCATTGAGTAAATCTATTTGGTTTTGGCAAACTTAGCATTGGTCAATAGCAACAACACCTTGAGGTTTAAGTAGAAAAGAGAAATACATATAGTTGTTTCATTGTCTTCCTTTCTTGTTAGCTCATAGTTTTTTATTCTGAAGTTAAAATTGTTTGTGCTTACAAGAAAGATGCATGATTTTGTCTATCACATGTATAGTTGCTTGTTTCCCTCAACTCTTATGCTTGCTAATTAGCCTTGCTAGCCAAAGACCTGTACTGAGTGGGAATGCTTCTCGTGCATCCAAACCTGAACCCAAACCTATGCCATTTTTGTCCACCATATCTACCTACTGCATGGTATTTCCTGCCATTCCAAGTAAATTCTTCATGTGCTACCTTTAAACAATTCAAAACTTATTACTTCTTAATTGTGTCAATGTTTTATAGCTCATGAGGAAGTATGTGGTGTTTTATCTTTCAGTCTTGTTAGGCAGCTTCCATTAATGGACTAGTGGCTTCATCCACTTATCCTATAATTTTGCAATAAGAGCTGGCAACGGGGTTCCCAGCCCCAATTGATCAACTTTCATTAATAATTCTCTCCACATGTTTTGCTCCGATTCATCAGTAAGCAACTTAATTTTGCAATGGACACTCCTCCATGGTATGAGATTGTTGGAAGGCACCCGAGGATTCGGTTAGCCATGGCTTGTGTAAGCAAAGGTTGGGGGGAGTGTCATCCTTAAATAAACTAAAGTACATGTGTAAACAAAAGAGAAGAAGGATGATCTACCTTGCTGGTGGA
The DNA here is from genome assembly GCF_022539505.1 of Lolium rigidum. Taxonomy (NCBI): domain Eukaryota; kingdom Viridiplantae; phylum Streptophyta; class Magnoliopsida; order Poales; family Poaceae; genus Lolium; species Lolium rigidum. The sequence continues at coordinate 226,549,134 of NC_061510.1, read as the reverse complement.
GATAACGTCCTTCATGGGAGCCGCTCTTTGGAGGTCTGTTTGGCAAGGGGGTTAGAGTACCCGCTACCAGTCGTTGACAACAACAAACACCTCTCAAAATATTACTTTTATTCTCTTTATATGATTTCAAAACTGAAAAAGCTCTAGCACATGATTTAATCCTGTCTTCCCTCTGCGAAGGGTCTGTCTTTTACTTTATGTTGAGTCGGTAAACCTATTTCCCTCCATCTCAAGCAAGCATTTGAGTTGTTGTGATCAAACTATTATATTGTGATTTGCTTCATCATGTCTTTACTCTTTCTTGTTTAGTACAAGTTTTACCTGAATGAATATAGCTTTGAAAGTCATCAATGATTAATATGATTAAGTATGCAAGTTTACCAGAAGCTTTAATATGAGAGCGCTGCTCAATAGATAAGTATAATCTGTTAACTGTTCTCTGACCAAGAACAAAGTTTGCCATCACCAATTATGATTTGTTATGCACCTTTATTTGTGATTACCTTATACTTGTTTCAAGTTGAGTTATATGAGGAAGTTGTTTACTATAATGTCTTGTGTGAATGAATTTGATGCTTCTTGTCCGTATTTTATTTATCGACTCTTCACTCCATAAACATGTGGTCCTGTTTACCGAGTTCAGTTTCGCTTGGGGACAAGCGAAGTCTAAGCTTGGGGGAGTTGATACGTCCAATTTGCATCACTATTTTATATCATAATTTCTTGTTATTCATTGATATATTTCATATTGGGACACAATACTTATGTTATTTCATCTATTTTGCATGTTTCATGATTATTTGGAGATCGCGCACCGGAGCCGGGATTCTGCTGGAAAAAGCACCGTCGGGATGCAATATTTCGGAAGATCAACTGTGGAAGGAAATTTTACCAAAAATCCTATTTTTCCGGATGACGAAGGAAGCCGGAAGGGGGAGCCAGCTGGACCCAAGGTGGGCCCGGACCATAGGGGCGGCGCGGCCCATGGCTCGGCCGCGCCACCTTGTGGTGTGGGGGCCCCACAGCCCCTTTCGCCTCCTTTTCTTCGCGAAACCCTTCGTCCCGAAAACCTAAGCTCCGGAGGGTACGTCGCGAAGAGCCACGGCCGCCTCGCGGGGCGGAGAACACCGAGAGAGAAAGAGCTCTCCGGCGGGCAGGAATCCGCCGGGAAATTCCCTCCCGGAGGGGGAAATCGACGCCATCGTCACCGCCATCGAGCTGGACATCATCTCCATCACCATCGTCATCATCTTCATCATCATCACCGCCATCTCCACCGCAGCACCTCTTCACCGCTGTAGCAATTTGGGTTTGATCTTGATTTTTTGATAGGGGAAACTCTCCCGGTGTTGATTTCTACTTGTTATTGATGCTATTGAGTGAAACCGTTGAACCAAGGTTTATGTTCAGATTGTTATTCATCATCATATCACCTCTGATCATGTTCCATATGATGTCTTGTGAGTAGTTCGTTTAGTTCTTGAGGACATGGGTGAAGTCTAAATGTTAGTAGTGAATTATGGTTGAGTAATATTCAATGTTATGATATTTAAGTTGTGGTGTCATTCTTCTAGTGGTGTCGTGTGAACGTCGACTACACGATACTTCACCATTTATGGGCCTAGGGGAATGCATCTTGTACTCGTTTGCCAATTGCGGGGTTGCCGGAGTGTGACGAAACCTAAGCCCCCGTTGGTATATCGATGCGGGAGGGATCGCAGGATCTCGAGTTTAAGGTTGTGGTTAGATTTATCTTAATTACTTTCTTGTAGTTGCGGATGCTTGCAAGGGGTATAATCACAAGTATGAATTAGTCCTAGGAAGGGCGGTACATTAGCATAGGTTCACCCACACAACACTTATCAAAACAATGAAGATTAATCAGGTCGTATGTAGCGAAAGCACTAGACTAAAATCCCGTGTGTCCTCAAGAACGTTTGGTCATTATTAGTAAACAAACCGGCTTGTCCTTTGTGATAAAAAGGATTGGGCCACTCGCTGCAATTATTTCTCTCGCATTTTACTTACTTGTACTTTATTCATCTGTTACATCAAAACCCCCTGAATACTTGTAAGTGAGCATTTACAGTGAATCCTTCATCGAAACTGCTTGTCAACACCTTCTGCTCCTCGTTGGGATCGACATTCTTACTTATCGAAGATACTACGATACACCTCCTATACTTGTGGGTCATCACCTAACAAGACTGAAAGATAAAACACCACATACTTCCTCATGAGCTATAAAACATTGACACAAATAAGAAGTAATAAATTTTGAATTGTTTGAAGGTAGCACATGAAGTATTTACTTGGAATGGCAGGGAAATACCATGTAGTAGGTAGATATGGTGGACACAAATGGCATAGGTTTGGGTTGAGGTTTGGATGCACGAGAAGCATTCCCTCTCGATACAGGTATTTGGCTAGCAAGGTTAATTAGCAAGCACAAAAGTTGAGGGAAACAAACGAATATACATGTGATAGAAACAATCATGCATCTTTCTTGTAAGCACAAACAATTTTAACTTCAGAATAATAAGCTATGAGCTAACAAGAAAGGAAGACAATGAAACAACTACACATATTTCTCTTTTCTACTTAAACCTCAAGGTGTTGTTGCTATTTACCAATGCTAAGTTTGCCAAAACCAAATAGATTTACTCAATGCTCCCAAAGTGGTACCAATACTAAAATCAAGATCAATCATATAATAGAAATTGCAAACTAAAATAAGGTGTGCAATATGTAAATGATAAGACTTCTCATTAATATTTCATAATGATAACTCACACCAAGGGATACATAGACAACCAACTAAAGGAGAGGTACTTCCACACTGCAACCCATCTTATATGATAACTTCCCTACTCATGATATGACACTACTTGATAGTAAAAAGTAAAAAGGTAGTGATGATGTGATACCGCGGCACTCCCCAAGCTTGGAACAAACCAAGGGGATGCCAATACCGATGATGAATTAATCCTTTGGCGATGGTGGTGATGAATTCCCGACAAGCTTCTCCACAAGCTCCTGAAGCTCATCAATCTTGTACATGAGGTTGCGGATCATCTTCGAATTGTGCTCGACGCGATTAAGAAGTATGTCCGACGGCGAGTCCCAATTCTTGGAGTTATTTCCCCACCTTTCAGCTTCAGGCTTCGTCCTTCCTGCAGTGTTAGAACGATCTATATCCCAATTTCTAGGCAATGCTGCCTTGGGAGTCCTTTCAATTTGATTATTGTAGATTAGATTGCGGAAGGGATGGTAAGTTCCTGAAGAAGATGTCTTTGGAGCTAGGTAATGACGTGGAACCCTTCCTCCGGTGCGAATTCTTGCGCTCCTGTTTGCACTAAAAGGGTTATCCACCACTTTGATGCTTGCGACGGTAGCACGCGGGTATGCGCGCGAGTCTTCCTCCACTTCTTCTTCATATTCTTCCTTGACGCTCTCGTCCACCTCTTTCCTCTCGGGATCTTGAATATCTTCATCCGAAAGCCCCTTGCCCTTATTGTTGGAGGCCATGGTGCTCCTAGATTGAAAATAGATCCTGGCAGAAACAGCTTGAAACAAAAGACGTCGAGAAAACGATATACGGACCTCCAGGGGTCCGGGGGATTATATAGCAGGAGTTTTTATGTCATAAGGAAAGTACCAGGTCGAACCGGAGTCGGAAAGGGGCGACGAGGCGGCCAGCTCATAGGGCGGCGTGGGCCAAGGCCTGGCCGCGCCGGCCTATGGGGGCACGCCCTCGCGCGTCTCCTCCACTCCGTTTCGATCTCGTAATTTTTCATATTTTCCAAAAACAGCAAAAATATTGTTCGGAAAGTAAATCGCGAACTTTTTATTACCTGTACTGTTACCTATTCAAAGTCGAGTTCTGGCGGACTATCAATTTGACCTTTGATGAAAGCCTCCGGTGTTTCCACTCGAATAACATCAACATCAACATTATAAGAATCACCTGAGATATAATGCTTGAGTCTTTGTCCATTCACCACTTGCGTGGCATTGCCTTGGAGAGAACTAATTTTAATTGCTCCTGAACGATACACCTCCTCAACAACATATGGTCCTTCCCATTTCAAGAGTAATTTCCCTGCAAAGAATCGAGACGAGACCGATACAATAGGACTTTATCCCCAATATTAAACTCTCTTTTGATAATCCTTCTATCGTGCCATTTCTTAACTTTCTCTTTAAAGAGTTTAGCATTTTCATAAGCTTCACTTCTCCATTCATCTAGAGAACTTAATTGCAGCAACCTCTTATTACCGGCTAGTTTAGGATCTTTATTTAGTGCTCTAACAGCCCAATAAGCTTTGTGCTCTAGTTCTAAAGGTAAATGACAAGCTTTTCCATAAACCATTTTATAAGGTGACATTCCCATGGGATTTTTATAAGCAGTTCAATAAGCCCATAGTGCTTCCTTCAATTTACTAGCCCAATTCTTTCTAGTTTTATTAACGAGTCTTTTGCAAGATAGATTTAATTTCTCTATTTGATAGTTCTACTTGCCCACTAGTTTGAGGATGATAAGCGGAAGCAATTCTATGATTAATACCATATTTAGCAAGAGTTTTTCTAAAACCACCATGAATAAAATGCGGACCTCCATCTGTCATAATATATCTAGGAACTCCAAATCTAGGAAAAATAATGTCTAAAAGCATTCTTAAAGAGGTCTCACCATCAGCACTTTTTGTAGGTATGGCTTCCACCCATTTAGTAACATAATCAACACCAACAAGTATATGAGTGTTACCTTCCGAAGAGGGAAAGGTCCCATGAAGTCAAATCCCCAACAATCAAACGGTTCAATAACAAGAGTATAATTCATAGGCATTTCATTGCGTCCGGAGATATTACCAACCCTTTGACATTCATCACAAGATAAAATAAACTTCCTTGCATCTTTGAAGAGAGTTGGCCAATAAAAACCTGATTGTAGAACCTTTTGTGCGGTTCTATCTCCGGCGTGATGTCCTCCATAAGCACTACCATGACATTTGCTCAATATCTCTTGTTGCTCATATTCGGGAACACATCTTCGCAGAATACCATCCACTCCTTCTTTATATAAGTGTGGGTCATCCCAAAAATAATGTCTCAAGTCATAAAAAAATTTCCTCCTTTGCTGAGCTGAAAAGGTTGGAGGCAAGTACTTGGAGACAATAAAGTTAGCATAATCACCATACCAAGGACTATCTCGCGAGCTCACCTTTATTACAGCCAATTGTTCATTTGGAAAACTATCATTAACAGGAACAGGATCATAAGCAATATTTGCCAATCTAGACAAATTATCGAGCAACAGGATTATCGGCACCTTTCCTATCTACAATATGTAAATCAAATTCTTGCAAAAGAAGTACCCATCTAATAAGCCTTGGCTTAGCATCTTTCTTTGTCATAAGGTATCTAATTGCAGCATGATCGAGTATGAAATGTAACTTTTGAATCAACAATATAGGATCTAAACTTATCACAAGCAAAGACTACAACTAATAATTCTTTTTCAGTTGTAGCATAATTTCTTTGAGCAGCATCAAGAGTTTTGCTAGCATAATGAATAACATTCAATTTCTTATCTACCCGCTGTCCAAGAACAGCGCCTACAGCAAAATCACTAGCATCACACATAATTTCAAATGGTAAGTTCCAATCAGGAGGTTCAACTATAGGGGCAGTTGTTAAGGCTTTCTTTAGAGTTTCAAAAGCTTCCTTACAATCATCATCAAAAACAAAAGGTACATCTTTTTGAAGAAGATTAGTAAGAGGCTTTGAAATCTTAGAGAAGTCTTTAATAAACCTCCTATAAAACCCAGCATGACCAAGAACACTACGAATACCTTTAACATCCCTAGGATAGGGCATCTTCTCAATGGCTTCAACTTTAGCTCTATCAACTTCAATACCTCTCTCGGAAATTTTATGTCCCAATCCAATTCCTTCATTAACCATAAAGTGGCATTTCTCCCAATTAAGAACAAGGTTAGTTTCTTCACATCTCTGCAAAACTTTATCAAGGTTCCGCAAGCAATTATCAAAAGAATTTCCATAGACGGAAAAATCGTCCATGAATACCTCTACAATACTCTCACAAAAGCCACGAAAAATAGCAGACATGCATCTTTGAAAAGTAGCAGGAGCATTACATAAACCAAAAGGCATACGCCTATAAGCATAAGTTCCATAGGGACAAGTGAAAGTGGTTTTCTCTTGATCTTTAGTTTTAACAGACAATTTGTGAAAACCCAGAATAACCATCGAGAAAGCAAAAATGAGTATTTTTAGACAACCTTTCTAACATTTGATCAATAAAAGGCAAAGGGTAATGATCTTTCTTAGTAACCTTATTAACTTTTCGATAATCAATGCACATTCTATACCCTACAACTACTCTTTGAGGTATGAGCTCATCATTATCATTAGGTACAACGAGTCATTCCTCCTTTCTTAGGAACACAATGCACATGACTAACCCATCTACTATCGGCAATAGGATATATAATACCAGCTTCAAGGAGTCTTAATACCTCATTTCTTACCACATCCTTCATCTTAGGAATTAGACGACGCGAGGTTCAACAACGAGCTTCGCATCATCTTCCATATTAATGGCGTGTTGGCAAATAGAGGGAGAAATCCCCTTCAAGTCATCAAGAGTGTAGCCAATAGCACCTCGGTGTTTCTTCAGTATTTCCAATAACCTTTCTTCTTCAAACTCTGAAAGCTTACAACTAATAATAACAGGATATATTTTCTTATCAATTTATTGATTCGACACAAGGGGAGGTAAAGAATACTTATAAGCCTTAACAACTGAGTCGTCAATTCAGCTGCACCTGGAAAAGCACTAGTAACAGGGGTGATGTGAAAGCAACAGTAATATGAGAGCAATAATAACAGTAACACAGCAGCAGTAGCAGTAATATGAGAGCAATGGCACCAGAAAATAGTTGATACTACTTCCAATGACATGTAGAACGAGTATATGATGATGAAAGATGGACCGGGGTTCCCAGCTATCTACACTAGTGGTAACTCTCCAATAACAAGTTTTGGGTGAACAAATTACAGTTGGGCAATTGATAGGATTGAAATAGCATTAAGACAGAACATCCAGATTATTAATTATGTAGGCATGTTTTCCATATATAGTCATACGTGCTCGCAATGAGAAACTTGTACAACATCTTTTGTCCTACCAGCCGGTGGCAGCCGGGCCTCTAGGGAATCTACTGGAAATTAAGGCACTCCTTTTAATAGAGCACCGGAGCAAAGCATTAACACTCCGTGAAAACATGTGATCCTCATATCTAAGCCTTCCCCTCTAGTTGTCCCAATTTCTGTCACTTTGGGGCCTTTGGTTCCGGACATAGACATGTGCATACAACTTGTAGATACAATCTAAGCAATAAGTATAGAGCTTAAATCTAAGATCATGCCACTCGGGCCCTAGTGACAAGCATTAAGCATAACAAGATTGCAGCAACAATAACTTCACAAACTTTGTAGATAGACAATCATAATGTAACAATCCATCGGATCCCGACAAACACAACACCAATTACATCAGATGAATCTCAATCATGTAAGGCAGCTCATGAGATCATTGTATTGAAGTACATGGGAGAGATGATACCAACTAGCTACAGCTAGAACCCGTAGTCCATGGGGGAACTACTCACGGAGCATGATGGAGGCGATGGCGTTGATGGATATGGCTTCCGGGGGCACTTCCCCGTCCCGGCAGGGTGCCGGAACATAGACTTCTATCCCCCGAATTGGAGTTTCGCGATGGTGGCGGCGCCCCTGGAGTCTTTCTGGAGTTTCGTCAATTGGTGTCGCGTTTTTAGGTCGAAAGGGCTTATATAGGCGAAGAGACGGAGTCGGAGGGGCCACGGGGCCTCCTCCCCATAGGCCGGCGCGGCCTGGGTGGAGCCCGCGCGGCCCTGTCGTGTGGGGCCCCCGGCTCGCCTCCGACACTCCTTCGGTGTTCGGGGCCTTCCGGGAAAAATAAGATGTTTGGCGTTGATTTCGTCCAATTCGAGAATATTGCCCGAACAGCCTTTACGGAACCAAAAACAGCGAGAAAACGAGGACTGGCACTTCGGCATCTCGTTAATAGGTTAGTTCCGGAAAATGCATAAAAACATTATAAAGTGCAAGCAAAACATGTAAGTATTGTCATAAAACAAGCATGGAACATCAGAAATTATAGGTACGTTGGAGATGTATCAGCATCCCCAAGCTTAGTTCCCTGCTCGTCCTCGAGTAGGTAAACGATAAAAAGAATAATTTCTGTAGTGACATGCTACTTACATAACCTTGATCATACTATTACAAAGCACATGAGATGAATGAAGTGACTCAAGGCAATAATCTATAGTTGCTAACAAATAGATAACATATAGCAAAACTTTTCACGAAGAGTACTTTCAAGACAAGCATCAAAAGTATTGCACAAGAGTTAACTCATAAAGCAATAGATTCAAAGTAAAGGAATCGAAGCAACACAAAGGAAGATATAAGTTTCAGCAGTTGCCTTCAACTTTCAACATGCATATCTCATGGATAATTGTCAACATAAAGTAATATGATGAATGCACATAAGCAAATATGTAAGGATCAATGCACAGTTGACACAGGTGTTTGCTTATAAGATGGAAGGAAATAGGTAAACTGACTCAACATAAAGTAAAAGAAAGGCCCTTCGCAGAGGGAAGCAGGGATTAAATCATGTGCTAGAGCTTTTTAAGTTTTGAAATCATATAGAGAGTATAAAAGTAAAGTTTTTAGAGGTGTTTGTTGTTGTCAACGAATGGTAGTGGGCACTCTAACCCCCTTGCCAAACAGACTTTCAAAGAGCGGCTCCCATGAAGGACGTTATCTCTACCAGCAAGGTAGATCATCCCTCTTCTCTTTTGTTTACACATGTACTTTAGTTTTAGTTTTATGGTTGACACTCCTCATAACCTTTTGCTTACACAAGCCATGGCTAACCGAATCCTCGGGTGCCTTCCAACATTCACATACCATGAAGGAGTGTCTATTTGCAAAATTAAGTTGCTTACTGATGAATCAGGGCAAAACACGTGAAGAGAATTATTAATGAAAGTTAATTAATTGGGGCTGGGAACCCCGTTGCCAGCTCTTTTTGCAAAATTATTGGATAAGCGGATGAAGCCACTAGTCCATTGGCGAAAGCTGCCCAACAAGATTGAAAGATAAAACACCACATACTTCCTCATGAGCTATAAAACATTGACACAAATAAGAGATAGTAAAGTTTTGAATTGTTTAAAGGTAGCACATGAAGTATTTACTTGGAATGGCAGGAAATACCACATAGTAGGTAGATATGGTGGACACAAATGGCATAGGTTTTGGCTCAAGGTTTTGGATGCACGAGAAGCATTTCTTCTTAGTACAAGGCTTTGGCTAGCAAGGTTGTTTGAAGCAAACACAAGTATGAACCGGTACAGCAAAACTTACATAAGAACATTTTGCAAGCATTATAATACTCTACACTGTCTTCCTTGTTGCTCAAACACTTTTACCAGAAAATACTAGACCTTAAGAGAGACTAATCATGCAAACCAATTTCAACAAGCTCTACAGTAGTTCTCCACTAATAGGTTTAAACTACATGAAAAAAACTTAATCATGATCTACTTGAGAGCTCAAAACAATTGCCAAGTGTCAAATTATTCAAGACAATATGAGGCATTTTCTGTTTCCAACCAAATAACCATAAGTGATGTAGCTTCCAACTTTTATCATCTATTATATACTAAAAGAAAAATAAAGGTGTTTTTTGAAGCACCAGGTTAATCCACATAGACCTATGATTTTAATATTAACGTATGAGATTAAAAGATCAAAAGTGTTACATACAACAATATATATGTACAAAATAACCATTGACACATAGACTTTTAGATATTAAATATATGTAGTTTTTCAACTAACATATCATGAGATTGCTTATATACCGTTTCAAAGAGAGAAAAAGGAGTTTGTGCAGCACACTATGGCCGTTTCAAATAGACAAAAAGGAGTCTGTGCACAATACAAGTGGTTCTAGCTGCTCACGTAACTAAATAAAAGAAGGAATTTGTGTACAATACGGACATGTAGACACGTAAATTTTGGTACGTGTGCAATGCAAGTTCCTCCATTAAAAAGTAATAGTGGGTTCCGTGTGTTTTGTGTCCATGTACGTATCATTAGGAGGTCATAAGGGAAAATACATGTAGAATATATTTGATGTAAACTAAGATGTAGCGGGTAATACATGCTAAACTATAAAGTGTTAATGTATTTTCAGTGCATACTTATTATTATTAAAAAATAAATATATACAAAAAAGCGGCTCGCATAAAATTCACCCCGACACATTTGATTATTCCCTGAAGTTCAAAGAAGCGGCGGAAATAGAAATCGTGTATAATTATGGGTCTCGATTTTCTGAATAAAGCACATTATGGTTTTTGAATTTGCAGGAAATATATTACTTCATGAAATTCATATTAGTTGTCGCTAATTAACATCAATGTATTTAGACACATTTTACTTCGATATACTTGTATATTAGATACAAGTAATATGGATCGGATGGAGTATTAATATTTTTTTGGTGATTTTAGATTATACCATCTACACTCTCCTCAAATTAAAATGCAACTATTTCTTACAACGATTTAGCTTTAGTTTAAAAATGTACAATATGTGAAATACACACACTCTTTTGATATTTATTTCCATTCATCTAGCTGATTTATGGAACACAAAAGGTAATAACGCTTGATAGATATAAAAACGGTAGGCGATTGTCCTAACATACATCTTATTTTAACTATAAACATTTTCAAAGTCCTATGCTATCATAACAAAATAAACTTATCCAACTCCATTATTCATATTCAATTAATCAGAAATGCATAATTGTCTATCGACTTAGATTAAGCATCTAGAATATATTTGCATACTTTTCACGTTGTTTATTCTTAAAAAAATAGCAAAAAAAGTCGGTAAGTCATCGATAATCTAGAGTTTTTTTGCATCTTTATATTTTACATTTAAATAAGAACTTGCACGTTGACTGACAAACACGAGTCAAATGTCTATTGCTTGATTAGCATTGTGAAGAATGTCGATGCCTAAAGGTTCATATATTTTTTATCGAAGAAGAATATCACATATCTATCAACATAGGAAGCAAAAGAGAAAATTAAAATATCTGAATGTTTTCATTTCTTATTAACAATAATCTTCACATCTTGCACTTCTCAGATGGACTGTAGTTATTTTTCGATCATGACACATAGAATTTTGTTGCTAATATAAACATTATAATGCATAATAATCCAAATACACATCAATGTGTTGAGCAAAATCATGTATCGACGACACGAGTGGTCATTAATATTATACTCTAGGAATGGCTCAATAATTATTCGCCTCTAAATTAAAAAGATGTCCCTCAATTAGATGCTATTTAGCTTTGACATAATATTTGTGTTGATTTTATACCTCTGTCAATTCCTAACATATAATAAGTACGTGTGTAAAATCATAGATTTATTTTTCATTCATTTTTTACACACCAAGATGATGCCCTCGCATTTGCGAGGGCCACCATGCTAGTTGAACATTAAAAGTAAAACGAAGAACAAGTGTTCATATGAAAAAGCGGAGCGTGTCTCTCTCCCAAACAAGGATTGCTAGGATCCAATCTTATTCAAACATAAACAAAAATAAAACACACAGACGCTCCAAGTGAAGAACATAAGATGTGACCGAATTAAAATATAGTTTCAATAGAAGAAACCTGATAAGTTGATGAAGAAGGGGATGCCTTGGGCATCCCCAAGCTTAGACGCTTGAGTCTTCTTGAAATATGCAGGGATGAACCACGGGGGCATCCCCAAGCTTAGACTTTTCACTCTTCTTGATCATATATCATCCTCCTCTCTTGATCCTTGAAAACTTCCTTCACACCAAACTTCTCATAAACTTCATTAGAGGGGTTAGTACTCAAAAAATTTGAATTCACATTGGTCCTGTAGTGACACATTGCAAGAACTCAATAAAACATTAGCTACAGCTCTCCATGTCTAGAAAGCCTTGCTTAAAGTCCGCAAGAGACAATGCAAAAAACAGAGACAGAATCTGCCAAAACAGAACAGCCAGTAAAGACGAATTTAAAAGAGGTACTTCCGTTGCTCAAATCAGAAAACTCAAAACTAATGAAAGTTGCGTAAATATCTGAGGAACACGCACATAAATTGGCATAATTTTCTGAGTTACCTACAGAGAAAACAGCCCAGATTCATGACAGATAGAAATCTGTTTCTGCGCAGAAATCCAAATCTAGTATCAACCTTCGATTAGAGGCTTCACTTGGCACAACATTGCAATAAAATAAAGATAAGGAGAGGTTGCTACAGTAGTAACAACTTCCAAGACACAACAAAACAGTAGAAAAATAAACACATGGGTTATCTCCCAAGAAGTTCTTTCTTTATAGCCATCAAGATGGGCTCAGCAGTTTTAATGCTGCACTCGCAAGAAATAAGAGTTGAAGCAAAAGAGAGCATCAAAAAGCAAATTCAAAACACATTTAAGTCTAACCCACTTCCTATGCATAGGAATCTTGTAGACAAATAAATTCATGAAGAACAAACTGATAAGCATAAGAAGATAAAACAAGAGTAACTTCAAAATTTTAAGCATATAGAGAGGTGTTTTAGCACCATGAAAATTTCTACAACTATATTTTCCTCTCTCATAATGATTTTCAGTAGCTTCATGAACAAACTCAATAATATAACTATCACATATAGCATGCTTTTCATGATCCATAAACACATAATTTTTATCAAGCTCAAAAATAGTGCGATTAAAACTTTCAAACACACTTTTATCAATAATATAACAAGATGGTTGATCAATCTCAAGAGATATGGGACTCATAGATAATGTCAAGACCTCTCCAATACCATTTTCATTAGTAGTACAATTAATATTATCAAGTAACATAGTACCATCATCAAGAGCTTTATCATAAACATTTGCTACGCAAAATTCTTTAGTACCATGCATTTCGACATCGAGGCACAAACAAAGCATTATCATAAGATTTATCAAAGTAGCATGGATTATCATAAATAACAGTAGCATAATTATTCTCACAAGTTTTACTCATAGGGAATATTTCAAGAGAATCCACAGGAACATAACATTCATCCTCTTTTGGTAAGCATGGAGGACAATCAAATAGTGTAAGAGATAAAGAGTTACTCTCATTAGAAGGTTGGCATGGGTAGCTAATCCATTCTTCCTCCTTTTGTTCATCACTCTCCTCTTCTTTTTCATCCAATGAGCTTTCAGGTTCATCAATTTCCTCCTCTTTTTCATCTAATGAGCTTTCAGGTTCATCAATTTCTTCTTCCACTTGGTTCCCGCAAATTGTGAGTGCATTCTTGTGCATTAAGGAGTCTCTCTTTATAATCAATGATATAAGGATTATCAGTGTAACTTTCATTGCAAAAATTAAGGATAGAAGAGACATAATCTTTAAGGTCCTTACAAACAACACAAGTTTCATAATTTTTAACCATGAAGGATTCTATCTCGGAGGCTGCCATAAATATGACAAATTGTTCTACCTCTTCAAACCCAAAATGAATATAGCTATTCCGATTATAGTTCTTAATTAAAAATTCCTCACTAAAGCCACATTGAAATTTAAGATGTTTAGTGTCCTGTTGAGAGCAACAGTTTATATCATGGCGTTTAAGCAAGATTTTAGCAATTGTTTTCAGTTTTTCTATCACAGCACTCATCACTTTTCCCGCTCTTGATTCTCTATAATTATTATATAATTCAATAAGCTCCAAATAGGTTGTAGGTTCTCCCATAATAGCAGTTTTTAATTTTTAGGTTTTTCAAATTTTTATGGATTTTTGGGTATATGAGGAAAGTAAAGCAAAACAAAAACAAAAGTAAACTAAGCAAAATAATACTAGACAGAAATAAACTAAGCACAAATAAACTAGGCAAAAGTAAACTAGGCAAAACAAAATAAAATAAAACAAAAACAGAGAGAGAGGTAGAGTGTACTCCCCAGGTGAACTTATGAGTAGAGCTATGCCTCCCCGCAACGGCGCCTTGAAAACGGTCTTGATGACCCACAAGTATAGGGGATCGCAACGGTCTTCGCGGAAGTAAAACCCAATTTATTGATTCGACACAAGGGGAGGTAAAGAATACTTATAAGCCTTAACAACCGAGTCGTCAATTCAGCTGCACTGGAAAAGCACTAGTAACAGGGGTGATGTGAAAGCAACGAGTAATATGAGAGCAATAATAACGAGTAATACAATGAGCGATAGCAGTAATATGAGAGCAATGGCACCAGAAAATAGTTGATACTACTTCCAATGACATGTAGAACGAGTATATGATGATGAAAGATGGATCGGGGTTCCCAGCTATCTACACTAGTGGTAACTCTCCAATAACAAGTGTTGGGTGAACAAATTACAGTTGGGCAATTGATAGGATTGAAATAGCATTAAGACAGAACATCCAGATTATTAATTATGTAGCCATGTTTTCCATATATAGTCATACGTGCTCGCAATGAGAAACTTGTACAACATCTTTTGTCCTACCAGCCGGTGGCAGCCGGGCCTCTAGGGAATCTACTGGAAATTAAGGCACTCCTTTTAATAGAGCACCGGAGCAAAGCATTAACACTCCGTGAAAACATGTGATCCTCATATCTAAGCCTTCCCCTCCAGCTTGTCCCAATTTCTGTCACTTTGGGGCCTTTGGTTCCGGACATAGACATGTGCATACAACTTGTAGATACAATCTAAGCAATAAGTATAGAGCTTAAATCTAAGATCATGCCACTCGGGCCCTAGTGACAAGCATTAAGCATAACAAGATTGCAGCAATAATAACTTCACAAACTTTGTAGATAGACAATCATAATGTAACAATCCATCGGATCCCGACAAACACAACACCGATTACATCAGATGAATCTCAATCATGTAAGGCAGCTCATGAGATCATTGTATTGAAGTACATGGTAGAGATGATACCAACTAGCTACAGCTAGAACCCGTAGTCCATGGGGGAACTACTCACGGAGCATGATGGAGGCGATGGCGTTGATGGAGATGGCTTCCGGGGGCACTTCCCCATCCCGGCAGAGTGCCGGAACAGAGACTTCCCCCGAAACGGAGTTTCGCGATGGTGGCGGCGCCCATGGAGTCTTTCTGGAGTTTCGTCAATTGGTGTCGCGTTTTTAGGTCGAAAGGACTTATATAGGCGAAGAGGCGGAGTCGGAGGGGCCACGGGGCCTCCTCCCCATAGGCCGGCGCGGCCAGGGTGGAGCCCGCGCGGCCCTGTCGTGTGGGGCCCCCCGGCTCGCCTCCGACTCTCCTTCGGTGTTCGGGGCCTTCCGGGAAAAATAAGATGTTTGGCGTTGATTTCGTCCAATTCCGAGAATATTGCCCGAACAGCCTTTCCGGAACCAAAAACGATGAGAAAACAGGAACTGGCACTTCGGCATCTCGTTAATAGGTTAGTTCCGGAAAATGCATAAAAACATTATAAAGTGCAAGCAAAACATGTAAGTATTGTCATAAAACAAGCATGGAACATCAGAAATTATAGGTACGTTGGAGACGTATCACCATCCTCCACATTTTTAGTCACAAGATCTTTAACAATTGCAACAGCAGGTTCAACTTTTATTTGTTCTTCAGGTTCTATAGGTTTCTTTTCACTTTTATGAACCGCACTATTTATAACAGAGTACTCCTTCATTTTAGCAGGGAAAGGAGTTTTTTCAATATAAGCTTCAGGAATAACATGATCAACAGTTTCAACTACAACACATTTATTTATAGATGAATCAATTTTATCTTTATACGGTTCATGATACTTATCAAAGTTCTTCTTAGGCAATTCATAATGAGAAGCAAAAGCTTTATAAAGATTTGCAGCAACTTGAGAATCAAGACCATAAGTAGCACTCATATTACGAAATTTATCGGTATCCATAAAAGCTTCAATGCATTTATAATCATAATTTATACCTGATTCTCTATCCTTGTCGTTCTCCCATCCTTCGGTATTTTCTTGGATCCGATTAAGAAGGTCCCTTTTAAACTCTTCCTTGTTGCGTGTAAATGATCCGAACAAGAAGTATCCGAGCAAGGTCTTGTCTTGAAAAGAAAGTCTTGCATAGAAATTATCAATAATAATATTACCAGGAAGCTCATGAATGGGGCATTTGAGCATTAAAGACTTCAATCTCCCCACGCTTGGGCAATACTCTCTCCTTCATGAGGCCAAAAATATATATGCGATTCCGATCTTTGTGAATCTCACTTGGAGGATAGAACTTAGAATAAAACCGGGGCACAATATCATTCCATTCAAGAGAATCCCCATTATCCAAGTAATTTATACCAATGCGCCGCTTTACCGGACAGCGATATAGAGAATAGTTTCTTCCTCACTTCATCCATAGCAATACCTGCACACTTGAATAAACCGCATAATTCATGTAAGAACAGTAAATGATCTCCAGGGTTTCATAGGTATTTTGTATGGTATTTCTTCCTTACCTGGCGCCTCATCCACTACCTTTGCAGTAGTAGTAGATTTCCCAAAGAAACACTCAAGAGAAGATCTTTCCATAATGAATTATAGCAGCGAGAGCAGAAATAAAATCAGCACAAACAGGTAGAAATTTCCCTTACCAATTCCACTTACCAATAGCGCTTCACTCCCCGGCAACGGCACCGTGAAAATAGTCTTGATGACCCACAAGTATAGGGGGTGTATCGTAGTATCTTCGATAAGTAAGAATGTCGATCCCAACGAGGAGCGAGAAGGTGTTGACAAGCAGTTTCGATGAAGGATTCACCGTAAATGCTCACGAGACAAGTATTCGGGGGTTTTGATGTAACAGATGAATAAAGTACAAGTAAGTAAAGTGCGAGAGTAATAATTTCAGCGAGTGGCCCAATCCTTTTTAGCACAAAGGACAAGCCGGTTTGTTTACTTATAATAACCAAACGTTCTCGAGGACACACGGGATTTTAGTCTAGTGCTTTCGCTACATACGGCTAATTAATCTTCATTGTTTTGATAAGTGTTGTGTGGGTGAACCTATGCTAATGTACCGCCCTTCCTAGGACTAATACAAACTTGTGATTATACCCCTTGCAAGCATCCGCAACTACAAGAAAGTAATTAAGATAAATCTAACCACAGACCTTAAACTCGAGATCCTGCTATCCCTCCTCGCATCGATATACCAACGGGGCTCGGGTTTCTGTCACTCCGGCAACCCCGCAATTGGCAAACGAGTACAAGATGCATTCCCCTAAGCCCATAAAGGTGAAGTGTCGTGTAGTCGACGTTCACACGACACCACTAGAAGAATAACACCACAACTTAAATATCATAACATTGAATATTACTCAACCATACTTCACTACTAACATTTAGACTTCACCCATGTCCTCAAGAACTAAACAAACTACTCACAAGAAATCATATGGAACATGATCAGAGGTGATATGATGATGAATAACAATCTGAACATAAACCTTGGTTCAACGGTTTCACTCAATAGCATCAATAACAAGTAGAAATCAACACCGGGAGAGTTTCCCCTATCAAACAATCAAGATCAAACCCAAATTGTTACAGCGGTGACGGCGTGCAGCGGTGGAGACGGCAGTGATGATGATGAAGATGATGATGATGGTGATGGAGATGATGTCCAGCTCAATGACGGTGACGATGGCGTCGATTTCCCCCTCCGGGAGGGAATTTCCCCGGCGGATCTCAGCCTGCCGGAGAGCTCTTTTCTCTCGTGGTGTTCTCCGCCCCGCGAGGCGGCTGTGGCTCTTCGCGATGTACCCCCGGAGCTTAGGTTTTCGGGACGAAGGCGTACGCGAAGAAAAGGAGGCGAGAGGGGGCTGTGGGCCCCCTCCTCACAGGGCGGCGCGGCCAGGCCTTGGGCCGCGCCGGCCTATGGGGTGGGCCCAACTCGGGTCCCCTCGGCTCCCCCTTCTGGCTCCCTTCGTCTTCTGGACAAATAGGATTTTTCATATAATTTCCGTCAACTGTTGATCTTCCGAAATATTGCATTCTGACGGCGCTTTTTCCAGCAGAATCCTGACTCCGGTGCGCGATCCTCCAATAATCATGAAACATGCAAAATAGATGAAATAACATAATTATTATCTCCAAATATGAAATATATCAATGAATAACAGCAAATTATGATATAAAATAGTGATGCAAATTGGACGTATCACTGCCCATCTTAATAATTTTGTTGAACTTTGTGAAATTCAAAAGTATAAGGATGTAGATGGTGACATTATAAAATTAAAATTGTTTCCTTTCTCCTTAAGAGGAAGAGCTAAAGATTGGTTGCTATCTTTGCCTAAGAATAGTATTGATTCATGGACTAAATGTAAAGATGCTTTCATTGGTAGATATTATCCTCCCGCTAAAATTATATCTTTGCGAAGTAGCATAATGAATTTTAAGCAATTGATAATGAACATGTTGCTCAAGCATGGGAGAGAATGAAATCTTCGGTAAATAATTGCCCTACCCATGGACTAACTACTTGGATGATCATCCAAACCTTCTATGCAGGATTGAATTTTTCTTCGCGGAACCTATTGGATTCAGCTGCTGGAGGTACTTTTGTGTCCATCACCTTAGGCGCGGCAACAAAGCTTCTTGATAATATGATGATCAATTACTCCGAATGGCACACTCGAAAGGGCTCCACAAGGTAAGAAGGTAAATTCTGTTGAAGAAACCTCCTCCTTGAGTGATAAGATTGATGCTATTATGTCTATGCTTGTGAATGGTAGATCTAATGTTGATCCTAATAATGTTCCTTTAGCTTCATTGGTTGCTCAAGAAGAACATGTTGATGTGAACTTCATTAAAAATAATAATTTCAACAACCACTACTAGGAAAAAGCTTATAGGTGGAGGCAAAACGTGCCGGCGCACCACCTAGGACGTGTGCCGGTGGAAAGTGTTGCCGGCGCACCAGGAAGCCGCCGCGCCGGCGATGCAGGCATACTGCCGGCGCACCTCAGGAGAAGATGCGCCGGGAAAATTCCCGGCATGGGCTCGGCCGATTCGGGCCAGGCCCGGAAACACTGCCGGCGCACCAGCCCAGGAGCGCGCCGGCGGTAATTTGTCTGTTGCCGGCGCGCTCCTCGGGCTGGTGCGCCGGCAGTGTTTCCGGGCCTGGCCCGGAGCAACTATAGCCGGATGGGGTATATATTGCCGGCGCACCATGGTCCGGTGCGCCGGCAATAACCTGGGAGTTATTTCAGCCACCAACCAGCACACTCACTCACACACTCACTACACTCCACTTGTCCACACAACCCGAGCCTTCTCCCAACCCAGCTCATTTTTGCCTATTCCTATCCCCAATTTAACTAATTTGACCAAACAAAATCATATTTTTTGAGCAAATCTTCCCTTCCTACATGCATCTCCCACATCCCCCTATGTAGATCTAGACCTACTATCCCGCGTTGACCGCTCAATCTAGATCTAGATCTAGAAAGTCGGCTTCCATACGCCATTGTCGCGGCGCGTCG
Organism: Lolium rigidum; assembly: GCF_022539505.1. Taxonomy (NCBI): domain Eukaryota; kingdom Viridiplantae; phylum Streptophyta; class Magnoliopsida; order Poales; family Poaceae; genus Lolium; species Lolium rigidum. Next base: position 226,529,440 of record NC_061510.1, on the reverse strand, counting down.
TCTCGATCTCGTCGACAATTATATCAAACAAATAGGTGATTAATGAACAAATTGAGGATTGAAATTGACGTATGTTGGACATTTGAAGCAAAGCTCTCGTGTGTGGCATATATATATATATGTTGTGTTTGTGCTTGTGCTTGTGTGTGTTGGCGTTGAAAATGAGTTGCCAACGTTGCGCCGAAATGTTGATTCTTTAAGTTTCCGTTTCGGCACATTTCGGCGCTCCTATGTCCTACCGTGTAGGAAGATCATGCCGAAATTTTCCGTGAAAACTACCGACGGATGCATGGTTCTAATCAATTATGTAATCTTACCATGCAGGCGATAATGGTTATCGAGATGAGTGAAAGCATCGTGATGAGATATCTGAAACACGCGATCATCGACATGTATGAAAATAACCGCACGGAGGTATTGTGTCCGTGCCGGAGATGCAAACGAGGGAAATGGTTTGACCCGTATTCAGGCAAATTGCAGGGGCACCTGCTCACTAATGGTTTCATGCATGGACGCACTCAATGGATGAGTGATGATGGCGCGGAGGTCAATGGGGCGACGGCGGCAGGTGGTAAAAATGGCCGGCAAGAAGGAGGGCATCATGATATTGATGATGATGAAGAGTTTGTCGCACAAGACGATAACCTTGACGACGATAATAACCTTGACGACGACGAAGAGGTGCCGCTAGCTTCAGTCGTGCGGGACCCTCATCTTCAAGATCTGCTTCTCGAAAAGACGAAAGGCGCCAAGCGGAAATCAAAGCTTGAGCAACTCGAGATAGACTCGAATACTCCGTTGTACGACTCAGGTCGCGGGTTGGGGGAGTCTTGCTTGAGAGTAGCTCTCGATGTGCTGCAGATGAAGGCGAAACACGGATGAACGGACACAAGCGTCGACGACATCCTGGAATACGTGAAAGATCTCCTTCCTGCCGGGAACACGTGTCCTGGTAGTCTAGCCGAGGCCAAGAGAATCACGTGCCCTCTCGACTTACCCCACGAAAAGTATCACGCCTGCATCAACGATCGTATCATGTATCGCAAGGAGCACATGGACAAGACCAAATGTCCTGTGTGTGAAGCTGAACGGTACAAGAAAGGGAAGAAGAAAGCTCCTCGGAAAGTTGTGTGGTACTTCCCTCTTGCCCCCCGGCTTCAACGGTTCTACGCGGACCGCAAGGAAGCAAAGCTCATGCGCCGGCACACGTGAAAGAAAGGAGGCGGTGTTGAATGATGAAGAGCGGATTGAGCACCCGAGTGCTCGACGCACCCTCCGGATGCAAGCCGGTGGAAAGCATTAGACAATGAATTCGGAAGTTTTGGGGCAGATCCCGAAACATCAGGTTGGGTGCGAGCACGGACGGATTCAATCCGTTCGGAAACCGAGAGCAGCACACATAGCACATGGCCCGTGTTTGTATGGATCTACAACCTCCCGCCCGGCTGTGCATGAAGAGGAAGTACATACAGATGAGTATGCTAATTCAAGGCCGACACAGCCAGGAAACGATATCAACATGTATCTCGAACTATTAAAGGAGGAGCTTGAAACGTTGTGGGCGGAGGAAGGGGTAGATACATGGGACGCCGTCGCGGAAGAATATTTCCCTTTGAGAGCCGCGTTGATCACGACGGTGCGGGACTACCTCGGATACGGTTACATTTCGTGCCGGGTGTGCCATGGACACAAAGCATGTGTCAGGTGCATGGAAGAGACGATGTTTTTGCAGCTTGGTAAGGATCCCGGCTCTTCGAAAACAGTTTGCATGGGGCATCGAAGGTGGCTACACAAGACTGACCCGTGGAGAAAGTGTGGAGATCTGTTCGATGGTACAAATGAACCCCGAGGACCTCCACGTAAGAGGAGCGGCGAAGAGATCGATACATTACTGAAATGTTGAAAGGAGTGCCCTGCGCCGGGAAAGATTCGTCAAAAGCGCGGAGAGAAGAAGAAGAAAAAGGCAACGACGCCGCTCATTGGTGTATGGAAAAGGAGGTCCGTGTTTTGGGACTTGCCGTACTGGAAAATTCTCGATACACCTCACCGCCTTGATGTCATGCATATTACAAAGAACGTGTGCGAGAGCTTGCTTGGCACTCTTCTCAACATGCCGGACCGGACCAAAGATGGGCCGAAAGCAAGACATGACCTGAAAGTTTTGGGCATCGGGGAAGAGCTTCAGATCCCGCCGGCCCAAGAGGGACAGATCGGAGGAGGAGGCGGACGGCGGTCGAAGCGCAAAAGGATTAAGCAGCCAGACTATTACTTGTCCCCCTCCCGCTTCACTTTTAGTCCGGCCGAGGTCGATCAATTTTTCAATTGCCTTCTAGGAGTCGAGTGCCCTTCGGTTACTCCGGGCTAATAAGCGGATACATGGACCCCAAGAAACGAAACTTCGGCGGCATGAAGTCTCATGACTCGTCACGTGATGATGACGCAGATTCTTCCGGTTGCAATCCGAGGTATAATGGATGACCATGTCCGTGCAACGCTGATCGGGCTCAGTAACTTCTTCGACGTCATAACTCGGAAGTCGATAAGCGTGAAGAAACTCGCAAGGCTCCAGGAAGAGATCGTGGTGATCCTATGTGAGCTTGAGATGTACTTCCCGCCTGCATTCTTTGACGTGATGGTCCATCTGTTGGTCCATATCATGGATGATATCGTCAGTCTAGGGCCGGCATTCTTACACAACATGATGCCGTTTGAAAGAATGAATGGGGTCATTAAAGGATACGTTCGTAACAGGTCACATCCGGATGGAAGCATCATACAGGGCTGGCTCACCGAAGAGTGCATCTCTTTCCGCACGAATTATCTAGACATCGAGGACCCTGTTGGTTTGCCTCAAAACAAGCACCTCCGCAGGTTCGAGGGAGTAGGCCACAAAAATGGAAGGAAGGAACTGCACGTGCACATGTCTGGTCGGACTTCCGACTTTGACAGGGCCAACTTAGTAGCGCTACAACACATTGACTTGATCGATCCTTGGTTGAAAGAGCACAAAACCATGATAGAGAACAGTGGCAAGCCGATGATGACGGAAGCAGAAATATACCGAGAGCACAACTCCTCTTTCGCGCGCTGGTTCAAAGACCACATTGATGCTAATCCCCCACCAACGGATTCTGACAAGGATAAACTAGTATTGGCCTTGTCACATGGCCCCGCGCCCAACATCATGACTTACCAAACGTACGATATCAACGGGTACACATTCTACACGGAAGAAAAAGACAAGAACAGTGTTTACCAGAACTCAGGGGTAACGATGGATTCCTGGACGGGTGACGTAAAGACTAGATACTACGGAAGAATCGAGGAAATCTGGGAGCTTAGCTACGCTGGGGAGAAAGTGCTGATGTTCCGTATCAGATGGGCTAAGAGCGTCACAAAAGAAGACCGGTATTTCACCACCATGTTTCTACCCGAAGCCAACAAATCAAAGTCCAAGAACGCCACCGCGCAGAATGAGCCATGGGTACTGGCAGAACACGTGCACCAATGCTTCTTCATAACCGACCCATCCAGGCCTAGCTGTGTTATCGTGAGGAGAGGCAAGAGGACCATCGTCGGAATGGATGGAGTCGCCAACGAGGAAGACTTCGAAGGACAAGTCGGAGACCCAATGATGGAAGAATCCGAGGACGAAGACACAACATACACCACAAGAAGAAGCAGGACCACGCTACCGAGGTCAGTTCGACCCTTCAAAAGAAGAAGTCACGACACGGGGCTAAATTATTCAACGACGAGCAAGAAAATCAAGAAGAAAGCGAAACACTCTTCTCAATCGATGATGTAAAACTTTATTTGCAATCTATAACTCATATTTTGTGTAATTCATAACTACTCATATGGTCATGGCCAATATTTTATGTATGACTAATTAATATTGTGTTCGTCAATATTTTGTGTATGTATATATAACTCATATATATATATATCTTCATGTTTTTACATAACTCATGCATATTGCTTTATAATTATCTTGAAAAGATAAGAAAAATAAAATAGTACAGTATTTGGGGTAAAAGAAAAGAAACATACAATAAAGAGAAAAGAAATAAATAAATAAATAAACATGTCCCACATCCTTATTGCATACACTGCTAAACACATGTCCCGAGGTTACGGCTGTGCCGGGCTTATTGCCGGCGCACCAGGCTTATTAATTCGCCGGGGGTATACTTGTCCCCGGCAAACCAGGTATGTGGTGCGCCGGCAATAAGCCTAGCAACCAGCTGTAATTAGGACTTAACCGTTTTCTCCCTTCCTTCTCCCCACAGCCACATCTCAACCCCCACCGTCGAGCGCCGCCGGCCAGATCGAGTTCTGTCGCCACCCCTACTCCCCCTCTCGAGCGCCGCCGTTCTGCCCCGCCACCGTCCTCCACCATCCCCCACCACCTGCCCCGTACGCCACCGCGGAAGACCCGCGGAGAAGGAGGAGCCGCGCGCCATTAGAGAAGAAGGTTGCCCGCGCGCGTACCAGGGGACGTCGGCGCCGCCGTTGGAGAAGAAGTCGCCAACCACGGTGAGCTTCATTCTCCCCTTCCCTCTTCCCTTCCCTCTCCCTTTTCCTCTCCCTTCCCTCTCTGTTTAGGGTTCTTCCTCATCTCCAGTGACCCAAGCCACCAACATGAATTGCTAGAGTCAGAACTAAAATGCATCAGTAAAATTTAATTCGTGTTTAATACCCTGGTTCATTTAGCTAAAATGAAAGAATGGCATCATTAAAATTTAATTCATAGTTCATACCCTGGTTCATGGATGATTACCTTTGGTTAACATTGCAAGAAATGCAAATTTTAGCAATTCTCTGGTTTAAAATGAATGATGAAATGATGTTAGCAATTCTCTGGTTCATAAAAAGAACAAGTGTTCTCTGGTTTGAAAAAAGAAAAGAAAATGAATTTGTTATCTGGTTTGAAATTTAGTTAATTTAGCTAGGCTCCTATTGTTTTATATATTGATCAAAATAAAAATGACCCCGGGTAGAGAGCTTCACTATGAGGATTACAATGTAAATGCTACTGGTGGTATTTAGTTCATATAGTTTTGCATTGCATTGCATTCATATGTAAAATGACCCCTGGTTGCATTGCATTGCATTCATATAGTTCTCTGGTTTAAAAATGCTACTTCATTTATTCTCTGGTTCAATGGATCAAAAAAGAAAGATGCAAGATGCAATGCTTATGCTACTACCATATATATAAAATGCTCATGCTTATGCTACTGCAATCAAGTTGAAAATGAACTTTATATATGTTGGTTTAGTTGGTTTAGATGAAATGCAAATGAAGATGCTAGCTAGGTTGGCAGTAGCAAATGCTACTACTGGTTTAGCTACTGGTTTAAAATTAAAATGTTGCTTAGTTCATGTTGCTTAGGTATTTAGTTCATTAGGTGGAGTTCATTGCTGGTTAGTATTTAGGGTTTCAATTTATATTTACTAAATGCTTTATATACTAAATGCTTCTGGTTTGCTTCTGGTTGAGATGGAAATGCAAAATGCAGTAGCTAGCTAGGTTCATTTAGTTGATTTATGTTGGTTTACACATTCTTGATTCATGTTTATTAAATTTTTAGGGTTCATATATAGCAAGAATGCATTCTCTGGTTCATTTAAATGCCTAATGAAATGCATTCTCTGGTTCATGCTAATAACAAAAATGCAAAAATACTGCCATAAATTGCTACTGGTTAAAAATGCTCAATTGTTTGGTTCAAAATGCTCATGCATGCTCACTGGTTGTAAATAAATTTGGTTCAAAATGAAAATGCATCATTACCTACTGCCAAAAAAAATAAAATGAAATAGAGGTTTGGTTCAAAATTGATTTTACTTGCAGTAGCTAAAATGAAAATTGATTTTGTTTAGTTAATTGGTCAGTGCATGTACAAGGTGAAGGAATGTCACTTTAATTCCACTTATTTGTACACCTTTTTCACTCATTTGTATTTCTCATAGCATTCATATCATGGATTAGTTTTCTGGACCCCAAGTAATTCCCTGAAGCTTATGTATATATAATGTATTTGGTTTCTCTGTTGGGGGTATATGATTGTGGTGCCCCTGTTTGGATGATTTTATTCATCCACACATATTTTTCTTGCTGTGATAAATTGATGACCCATTTACTTGATGTACATGCTTCTCTGGAAATGAATTGGGGTTTGTTATTATAGTGGAAATGCTACTGGTGGTATTTAAATGCTGATGCTATGCATGTTGCTGCTGTGCATGTTGCTGTTATGGTTATGGTTATGGTGATGGTTGAGCTAAATGAACATGCTGATTATGGTGATGGTTGAGCTCCGGTGAAAATGAAGTTGTTATATATATGTTTGCATTTCATTACGGGGATTGAGTTGCTATTGAGTGCCGGAATGTCGATTCATTTCCGTTCCGGCAATTCTAGCACTCGGCATGACCAATTTTTAGCAAAGGTCATGCCGAATTTTTCCGTCCATTCTAACTCTTTTTCATCTTCTATTAGTGCAAGCCACCATGGCGTCTCAAGAAGAATTAGAGGAGCACTACAATAGGCACTTCTTTAGGACGGAGGAGGATGCCGAGGCCGCCGGTGTTGGCGGCGACGAGGACCATGAGATGGAGGATGACGCTGGGGGTAGTGCCGACGAGCCAAGCGGCAACGAGGCAAGCGACGCCGCCGGGGGTAGTACCTACGCGCCAAGCGGCGACGAGGCAACCGGCGCCGCCGGGGGTGGCGGCGAGACAAGCGGCGACGATCCTAGCGGCGCCGCCGGGAGTAGTGGCACCGGGACAAGTGGTTCCAAGAGGCCGCGTAAGGCAAGGCGCCAAAACACGGTCGGCACCGGGAGAGACACGGTCAAAGAGGTGGACCCCGCCAGTGGTTTGCCGGTGGAGCCTAAGGATGTTGCCAAGGGGTACGGCAACCAACTGGCATGTATCCTCCGAGAGGTCGTCAATCTCAACGAGACGGACCTCCGAGCTGAGAACAAAGCGCCTTTGCGAGCCCAGCTCATTGCAAGGTTGCACGCACGATACAAGTTCCTAGGCGACTACGCCTCCAGTCATCAAACCAACAACATTGTGAACTCACAAGCCCTCCTGAAGTTCAACAAACACCTCAGCAGCTATAAGTACATGGTGCGGAAGCTGATTGCTGAGGGCAAAGGTTTCGAAGAGGTCCACTCCGCCTTTCCGCATGTCTCCCAGGCGGACTTTGATGCTTTTGTGGCCAATGAAGAGCTACAAGCAACCAAGAATCGCAAGTTGTGGGGGAAGGAAATGCGGGAGCTTAACATCGGCAACCACAACCTTGGGAGCCGTGGGTACGAGGGAAAGGAGCCCTATTGGGCGAAGGAGGACGAGGCGTATGTAAATGCCGGCATTGAGAACCCCTGGCTCAAGTACAAGGACCCACTTGAAAGAAGATTCATCAGGTCCCGGTACCATAAGAAGAAACTAACCGGGGAACTTGTCACGGACCCGAAGGTCGTAACCGACATAATTTGGTTCACGAACGACAAGAAGGTCCTGGAGTTGGAGAAAAAACTAGTAAGCAATTTACCGGTTTAATTAGATCAAGTATCGTTCATATAATAGTAGCAACATTTCTAAATGGTTCGCGTTTCTTCCGCAGGAAGAAGAAAGACAAAGACTTTTTCAATGTGACGAAGGCTCCTCCTCCCGGGCGTCGACGGGCAGGGTAGCTCGGGACAAGCCTCTCGTACGGGCGCTAAACATCGTTAATGAGCATTCACCGACGAGAAGGCCGCATAGAGGCCGTGTGGCTGGCGCCGGTACAGGCTACAAGCATGGTCACTACGGCTTGTCGTCCGCGGCCGATAAAAATGCGCGCGGTGAGAGGAAGCAGCGGGAGGCGGAGGAAATGAGGGAGTCAATCCTAGCCCAAGTCCAAGCTGGTTTGGTACCGCAACTGGTACCGCAACTCAAAGCTACGCTCGTACCTGAAGTCAAAGCTGAAGTCGCCGCTTCGGTCCAAGCAGATTTCGACGCTCTACACGCGTGGTATGAGGGTGGCAAACAACCCCCCCCCCCCCGAAAATGCAAGTGGTTAGCTTCGACGGCAGCAACTCGATGGCGCCGCCGTCCACCGGCAATGACAATGTTATAATGGAGACTCCTCCGGCCGCCGGCAATGTCGCTGGTGCTAGGGATTCACCGTCCATGCCGGGTAGCAGCCCCTCCGTCACTTGCACGCCCGCCGCCGCATGTGCCGGCCCGTCGACATTAGCCGAGCTCAACGCCCTCACGGTAATTAACTAATGTGTACATCAAGTTAATATATTAGTTTCGTCATCCTTGCCCTCTCTCTAACGCCATACACATGTTCTCACAGGCGCTCTCAACGCCATGCACCTTCCTGATGAGAGTAAACGACGAACTCAAAGACGTCGCGAGGGGGTCCATCCTTCGGCCCCTGGATAAGAAGTGGCACACACGAGATATGGCGGATGACGTTTACCGGGTTGAAGTGGATCGGGCGTTACTGGGCTATGAGGATTTGTTTCCTCCTAATCAACCGCATGGTGCCGATGACGATAGCCCGTTGAATCTGGCCTCACTGAAGGGTTGGGTACTGCTATGGCCGAAGACCCTAATTCGGATCAACACCTACTCGGGGTCGACGGCAAGCAAAGACAAGCACCTTGCGGCGCCACATGTCAGCGTCCCTCCACGACAGCCGGCGGCGCCGGTGGTCATCGCCCCACCAGAACGGCCAGCTGCGCCAGAGGTCAGCGCCCCACCACAACAGCCAGCTGCGCCGGAGGCCGTGGAATACGAACGTGAGAACTTCCAATGGGATATTCCTACGTCTTCTCAAGTTGTCCATGAGGATGCGCCGGCATCGAAATATGTGTGCTCCAAGAAGCTGTTCGATTCTCAAGAAACGGCTGAGGAGGAAAATCCTGAGGAGGTCGCCACCACCGCCGTCAAAAATATGTTGAGCCCAAACACACTCCGTGCTACGGCCACTACGGCGATGGATGGTCCAGCACTACAACCCAAGAAGAGGAAGAGGGCAAATAAGAAGGACGCCAAAGACAAGGCGGCGGCCAAATCCAAGGACAAGGTCCCACTCCTTGACAAGTTGCCAAACAATTGGCGACCTCTGCATCACTTGGGTGAACCGATGCTGCCGGAGCATGTCCCGAAGAAACTCACCCCGGATATGAGGAGCTTGCATGAGACCTGTCGGGCATGTGGAGAACATTCTTCTCAAATCAAAATATCCTTCTTACCCTCTCTTCGTGGCGAAGGTGCCAACTGGCATGAACTTCGTCGAGAAGTACCCCGCGGACTTGTGCTTCATCCGGTTCAACGACATCTTCAGCATCTATCGCATGCAAGCGCTCCACTTTAGTGTGGTTCGCCTAGTTGCTCTTAGCTTCTCTTCCCAGATTGTTAAGGAGGGGACACCGACCATCGCGATAATGGACCCCTTCTATATGCGGGAGAGAATCATCTGCAACGCTGGGGATCGCGCGATTGCCACCCAGCAGGTCGAGGATTTCATGCTGGCGAACATTAAGAAGGGCGCCATTCTCATCCCTCACTTCCCCGAGTAAGTAATCACTCGCTAGTCCCCCATCACCATTCTATCCTATATCTCCATTTGCATTTCCAAAGGTTAATCCGTGTGTTTTCCGCAGAGACAAGTTCTGCACCCTCATCGTCGTGCAGCCGCAACACTCGCATGCGGTCTATCGCGACTCGGGTAGGGACCGCAAGAAAGACTACACCCACATCGGGGCCCTTCTCAATGATGCTCTCACCGGCTTCGCCAACAAGGCAGGCCCCTCAAAGTAGAGAGGAAATCCCGAGGAGGCTTGGTCTTAACCCACACAACCAAATTCCCCTGCCTCGGGCGAGTCGACGCAAGACAATGGGATGGACGCGTGGTACGCCATCCTTCGGATGCAGGAGTACATAAAGTACGCAGATGACATGTTGCTGCCGGAGAATCTCGAAACAGGTTTGCAAACATGGCGGATGTCCCTGATAGAGAGATTAGAAAGAACTGGGGTCGCATCCAGCAGTTCATTTGCACGGTAATCCTGCAGGATGTCAACGCTAGGTCTGGCGAGTTCTTCTATGGCTACGGTCTACCACCTAATGACGAGATAGAACTCCGCTTGGAGATGTCGCGTGATGAGAGGCCGTTCAACTCGCTTGAGGGCTGCCGTCCATTCCCCCTAGGCGTACAACCTGATCCTACGACGGGAACACTTGCTAAAGCTTGAACGATATGTCCTTGAACTTCCGTATTGTAATAATTGCTATATATTCCAATAGAATCGACTTGTTGCTTTTATTTAGTTGTATGAATGTGCATGTGAACATGTGTCTATAGTTTCATTTACTTTGCTATATATTTCAAGATTATGGCGTAGATAGCTTAATAATTATTTGCATTACTTGCCTCGTATTTGCAGTTCGCCGATGATTAGAATGTTCGGTCACTCGTACACTCGGGGTGGAGCCGGTGAGCCTTGGTGCGACGGCCACAAGTATCAATCTCTTGTGCATCCTACCTAGCCTCACCGACTCCATCCCTGGATGTTAATATTTGTTTCGACCGACAAAGTATGAGGCACGCTATTTAATTCGTACTACTTGTCTTTTATTTGAGTTCGCACTTCTTAATTGCATTGGCCGATGATTAAAATGTTCGGTCACTTGTACACTCCGGGGTGGGGCCAGTGAGGCTTGGTGTGATGGCCACAAATATCAATCTATTGTGCATCCTACCTAGCCTCACTGACCCCATCCCTGTATGTTATTATTTATTTCGACCAACAAAGTATGAGGCACATGCTATTTAGTTCGTACTACTGGTCTCTTATTTGAGTTGGCACTTGTTCATTGCATTGGTACTAACGTTTTACTTGTCTTGTGAATGGAGATGCCAACGACATATGTCGTGTACAAGGGGAGGGTTCCTGGAGTCTACGACGACTGGGAGGACTGTCGGAGACAGGTGCACCGTTTCAGCGGCAACAGCTACAAGGGATACCCCACTAGGGTGGAGGCGGAAGGAAGATACGCCCGTTATGTAGCGGGAGAGATGAGGGACATGAGCAGGAACCGGATGAAGACCATGGCCTTCGTGATGATGGTCATCATGACCATGTTGGTCATGTTCTATGTGATTGTAGTTTAGGTTAGGACCTACATTGTGAGGTGTATGACGATACTTGTGACGGCTATGTACCGAGACTTCTAACTTTGTGAAACTTCGTCGTTCGGTGTTGCATATGCACATGTGTTGTATGAATCAACGAGACTTGCGTATTTGTGTATTGATACCGAAATGAAACTTGGCTCTCTATGTGCTTCTCATATTGCATGTACTGCTGTCTAAATGTGAACTGTTATATACTGCTATATAAATATGCAAATATGAATTGTAATATGCTGGAAAAAGCGGGAAAATTGAATTTTCGAATATTACTGTCGGCGCACCTCAATGCCCTTCTGCCGGCGCACATCGCACGCGCCAGTGATGGCAGCCCTACTGCCGGCGCAGTGGCACGTGCGCCGGTGGAACAAGCCCGTTGCCGGCGAAGTAGTGCTGGTGCGCCGGTAGTACATGATCTTCCGCCGGCGCACAGGGTGGTGCGCCGGCAATAGCCACTTATCACCGGCACGTTCGCACCGGCGGGCTAGGGTGCGCCGGCGGTAGACCAAATAGGTGCGCCGGCAATAGGCCTTCTCCTTGTAGTGAACAATGCTTATAGGAATAATTCTGGTAACAACTATAGGCCATATCCTTTCAATAATGGTAATGGTTATGGTAATTCTTATGGTAATTCTTACAACAATAATAGGATTGTACCCCCTGGTCTTGAAGCCATGCTTAAAGAATTTATTAGTACACAAACTGCTTTTAACAAATCTGTTGAAGAAAAGCTTGATAAAATTGATATTCTTGCTTCTAAGGTTGATAGTCTTGCCTCTGATGTTGATCTTTTAAAATTGAAAGTTATGCCTAATGAGGATAAATATATTAAGTCATTTGCTACAGCAAATGACATCCAAGTTCGAATTAATGAAAATATTAGATTGATGGCTGAATTGCATGCTAGGTGGGAAAGAGAAGAAAACGAAAAACTTGCTAAAGAGAATAATGTAGCTAAAGTTTGGACTATTACCACCACTAGTAATGTTAATGCTTCACATGTTTCTAAACCTCCTACTATCAATGATAAAATAATTGGTGTTGGCAATGTTTCTACTCCTAGTGCAAAGCGTGCAAAATTGCCTGAAACTGCTGAAATTGCTAAAACTGTTGAAACTGTTTGTGATAAAACTGCTGAAATTTTTCAAAATATTGGGGACAATGATTCCATTGCTGTAGATCACAATGGTTTAGATTTTGATGATTGTCATATCTCTGAAGTTATAAAGTTCTTACAAAAACTTGCTAAAAGTCCCAATGCTAGTGCTATAAATTTGGCCTTTACAAAACATATTACAAATGCTCTCATAAAAGCTAGAGAAGAGAAATTAAAACTTGAAACTTCTATTCCTAGGAAGTTAGAAGATGGTTGGGAGCCCACCATTAAGATGAAGGTCAATGATTTTGATTGTAATGCTTTATGTGATCTTGGTGCAAGTATTTCTGTTATGCCTAAGAAAATCTATGATATGCTTGACTTGCCACCATTGAAAAATTGTTATTTGGATGTTAATCTTGCGGATCATGCTATAAAGAAACCTTTGGGGAGGATTGATAATGTTCACATTATGTTTAACAATAACCTTGTCCTCGTTGATTTTGTTGTCTTGGATATTGAATGCAATGCATCTTGTCCCATTATATTGGGAAGACCTTTTCTTCGAACTGTTGGTGCTATCATTGATATGAAGGAAGGTAATATTAAGTATCAATTTCCTCTCAACAAAGGTATGGAACACTTCCCTAGAAGGAGAATGAAATTACCTTATGATTCTATTATTAGAACAAATTATGATGTTGATGCTTCATCTCTTGATGTTACTTGATTCACACTTTCTGCGCCTAGCTGAAAGGCGTTAAAGAAAAGCGCTTATGGGAGACAACCCATTATTTTACTTCTGCACTTTTGTTTTATATTTGAGTCTTGGAAGTTGTTACTACTGTAGAAACCTCTCCTTATCTTTATTTTATTGCATTGTTGTGACAAGTAAAGTCTTTGATAGTAAGGTTGATACTAGAATTGGATTACTGCGCAGAAACAGATTTCTTGCTGTCACGAAATTGAGTAGCCCCGTCTGTAGGTAACTCAGAAAAATCTGCCAATTTACGTGCGTGATCCTCAGATATGTACGCAACTTTCATTCAATTTGTGCTTTTTCATCTGAGCAAGTTAAGTGCCCCTGAAAAATTCGTCTTTACGGACTATTCTGTTTTGACAGATTCTGCCTTTTATTTTGCATTGCCTGTTTTGCTATGTTGGATGGATTTCTTTATTCCATTAACTTTCAGTAGCTTTGTGCAATGTCCAGAAGTGTTAAGAATGATTATGTCACCTCTGAATATGTGAATTTCTGATTATGCACTAACCCTCTAATGAGTTTGTTTTGAGTTTGGTGTGGAGGAAGTTTTCAAGGGTCAAGAGAGGAGGATGATACAATATGATCAAGAAGAGTGAAAAGTCTAAGCTTGGGGATGCCCCCGTGGTTCATCCCTGCATATTTTAAGAAGACTCAAGCATCTAAGCTTGGGGATGCCCAAGGCATCCCCTTCTTCATCGACAACTTATCAGGTCACCTCTAGTGAAACTATATTTTTATTCCGTCACATCTTATGTGCTTTACTTGGAGCGTCTGTATGTTTTTATTTTTGTTTTTGTTTGAATAAAATCGTATCCTAGCATTCTTTGTTTGGTAGAGAGACACGCTCCGCTTGTTCATATGAACACTGGTGTTCTTAGCTTTACTTTTAATGTTCATGGCGAAGGTTGAAACTGCTTCGTTCATTGTTATATGGTTGGAAACAGAAAATGCTTCATGTGGTAATTGGTATAATGTCTTGAATAATTTGATACTTGGCAATTGTTGTGCTCACATAGATCATGTTTAAGCTCTTGCATCATGTACTTTGCACCTAGTAATGAAGAACTACATAGAGCTTGTTAAAATTTGGTTTGCATGATTGGTCTCTCTAGAGTCTAGATATTTTCTGGTTAAGGTGTTTGAACAACAAGGAGACAACGTAGAGTCTTATAATGCTTGCAATATGTTCTTATGTAAGTTTTGCTGTACCGGTTATACTTGAGTTTGCTTCAAACAACCTTGCTAGCCTAGCCTTGTATTGAGAGGAATACTTCTCGTGCATCCAAATCCTTGAGCCAAAAACTATGCCATTTGTGTCCACCATACCTACCTACTACATGGTATTTTTCTGCCATTCCAAAGTAAATTACTTGAGTGCTACCTTTAAAACTTCATTCTTTGTCTTTGCAATACATAGCTCATGGGAAAATAGCCTTAAAAACTATTGTGGTATTGAATATGTTACTTATGTATCTTATTTCTTATAAGTTGCTTGTTGAGCGGTAACCATCTTTCTGGGGAAGCCATCAACTATTACACCTTTGTTGAATATCATGTGAGTTGCTATGCATGTTCGTCTTGTCTGGTTAAGGTGTTTTAACAACAAGGAGACAATATGAAGTCTTATAATAGTTACAATATGTTCATATGTGAGCTTTGCTGCACCTTTTATACTTGAGTTTGCTTCAAACAACCTTGCTATCCTAGCCTTGTATTGAGAGGAATTCTTCTCGTGCATCCAAATCCTTGAGCCAATAACCATGCCACTTGTGTCCACCATACCTACCTACCACATGGTATTTCTCCGCCATTCTAAAGTACATTACTTGAGTGCTACCTTTAAAATTTTTATTCTTTGCCTTTGCAATATATAGCTCATGGGACAAAATAGCTAAAAAACTATCGTGGTGAAGAATATGTACTTATGTGTCTTATTTCTTAGTAAGTTGCTTGTTGAGCGGTAACCATGTTTTCTGGGGACGCCATCAACTCTTTTACCTTTGTTAAATATCATGTGAGTTGCTATGCATGTTCGTCTTGTCTGAAGTAAGGGCGGTTTTCACAATCAAATGGTTTGAGTATGCATACTGTTAGAGAAGAACATTGGGCCGCTAACTAAAGCCATGATTCATGGTGGAAGTTTCAGTGTGGACAACTAAATCCTCAATCTCTTATGAGAATATTAACTGCTGAATGCTTATGCATTAAAGAGGAGTCCATTATCTGTTGTCTATGTTGTCCCGGTATGGATGTCTAAGTTGAGAATAATCAAAAGCGAGAAATCCAATGCGAGCTTTCTCCTTAGACCTTTGTACAGGCGGCATAGAGGTACCCCTTTGTGACACTTGGTTGAAACATATGCTATGCAATGATAATCCGTGTTAACCCAAGCTAATTAGGACAAGGTGCGAGCACTATTAGTATACTATGCATGAGGCTTGCAACTTATAAGATGTCTTATACATAACTCATATGCTTTATTACTACCGTTGACAAAATTTTTTCTTGTTTCCAAAATGAAAAGCTCTAGCACAAATATAGTAATCAATGCTTCCCTCTGCGAAGGGCCTATCTTTTACTTTATTGTTGAGTCAGTTTACCCATTCCTTCTATCTTAGAAGCAAACACTTGTGTCAACTGTGTGCATTGATTCTTACATGTTTACTTATTGCACTTGTTATATTGCTTTGTTGACAATTATCCATGATGAAGTTGAAAGCAACCGCTGAAACATTTATCTTCCTTTGTGTTGCTTCAATGCCTTTACTTCGAATTTATTGCTTTATGAGTAACTCTTATGCAAGTCTTATTGATGCTTGTCTTGAAAGTATTATTCATTAAAAGTCTTTGCTATATGATTCATTAGTTTACTCATTATCTTCATCATTGCTTCGAATCGCTGCATTCATCTCATATGCTTTACAATAGTATGATCAAGATTATGATAGCATGTCACTTCGAAATTATCTTTGTTATCGTTTACCTACTCGAGGGCGAGTAGGAACTAAGCTTAGGGATGCTTGATACGTCCCAAACGTATCTATAATTTCTTATGTTCCATGCTACTTTTATGATGATACTCACATGTTTTATACACATTATATGTCATTATTATGCATTTTCCGGCACTAACCTATTGACGAGATGCCGAAGAGCCAGTTGCTGTTTTCTGCTGTTTTTGGTTTCAGAAATCCTAGTAAGGAAATATTCTTGGAATTGGACGAAATCAACGCCCAGGGTCCTATTTTTGCACGAAGCTTCCAGAAGACCGGAGGACTTACGAAGTGGGGCCACGAGGTTGCCAGACACCAGGGCGGCGCGGCCAGCAAGGGGCCCGCGCGGCCCTGTTGTGTGGGGCCCCCGTGGCGCCTCTTGACCTGCCCTTCCGCCTACTTAAAGCCTCCGTCGCGAAACCCCCAGTACCGAGAGCCACGATACGGAAAACCTTCCAGAGACGCCACCGCCGCCAATCCAATCTCGGGGGATTCAGGAGATCGCCCCCGGCACCCTGCCGGAGAGGGGAATCACCTCCCGGAGGTCTCTTCATCGCCATGATCGCCTCCGGATCGATGTGTGAGTAGTTCACCCCTAGACTATGGGTCCATAGCAGTAGCTAGATGGTCGTCTTCTCCTCATTGTGCTATCATGTTAGATCTTGTGAGCTGCCTATCATGATCAAGATCATCTATTTGTAATCCTACATGTTGTGTTTGTTGGGATATTATGAATATTGAATACTATGTCAAGTTGATTATCAATCTATCATATATGTTATTTATGTTCTTGCATGCTCTCCGTTGCTAGTAGAGGCTCTGGCCAAGTTGATACTTGTGACTCCAAGAGGGAGTATTTATGCTCGATAGTGGGTTCATGCCTCCATTAAATCCGGGACGATGTGACGGAAAGTTCTAAGGTTGTGGATGTGATGTTGCCACTAGGGATAAAACATCGATGCTTTGTCTAAGGATATTTGTGTTGATTACATTACGCACCATACTTAATGCAATTGTCCGTTGTTTACAACTTAATACTGGAGGGGTTCGGATGATAACCCGAAGGTGGACTTTTTAGGCATAGATGCATGCTTGGATAGCGGTCTATGTACTTTGTCGTAATGCCCTGATTAAATCTCATAGTACTCATCATGATATATGTATGTGCATTGTTATGCCTTCTTTATTTGTCAATTGCCCAACTGTAATTTGTTCACCCAACATCTGCTATCTTATGGGAGAGACACCGCTAGTGAACTGTGGACCCCGGTCCTATTCTTTACATCTGAAATACAAACTGCTGCAATTATTCTTTACTGTTCTTCGCAAACAACCATCATCATCCACACTATACATCTAATCCTTTGTTTACATCAAGCCGGTGAGATTGACAACCTCGCTGTTACGTTGGGGCAAAGTTCTGTGATTGTGTTGTGCAGGTTCCACGTTGGCGTCGGAATCCCTGGTGTTGCGCCGCACTACACTCCTCCGCCATCAACCTTCAACGTGCTTCTTGGCTCCTCCTGGTTCGATAAACCTTGGTTTCTTTACGAGGGAAAACTTGCTACCGTGCGCATCACACCTTCCTCTTGGGGTTCCCAACGGACGTGTCAACTACACGCATCAAGCATTTTTTCTGGCGCCGTTGCCGGGGAGATCAAGACACGCTGCAAGGGGAGTCTCCACTTCCAATCTCTTTACTTTGTTTTTGTCTTGCTTTGTTTTACTTTAGTTACTACTTTGTTTGCTGCACTTAAACAAAAACACAAAAAATTAGTTGCTAATTTTACTTTATTTACTGTCTTGTTCTTTATAATGAAAACACAAAAAAATTAGTTACTTGCATTTACTTTATTTAGTTTGCTTTATTTACTACTACTAAAATGGGTACTGTTGAGAATACTAAGTTGTGTGACTTCACTAGCACAAATAATAATGATTTCCTATGCACACCTATTGCTCCACCTGCTACTACAGCAGAATTCTTTGAAATTAAACCTACTTTACTAAATCTTGTTATGACAGAGCAATTTTCTGGTATTAGTTCTGATGATGCTGCTTTCCATCTTAATAATTTTGTTGAACTATGTGAAATGAAAAAGTATAAGGATGTAGATGGTGACATTATAAAATTAAAATTGTTTCCTTTCTCCTTAAGAGGAAGAGCTAAAGATTGGTTGCTATCTCTGCCTAGAAATAGTATTGATTCTTGGACTAAATGTAAGGATGATTTTATTGGTAGATATTATCCTCCCGCTAAAATTATATCTTTGAGAAGTAGTGTAACATCCCAGATTTCAAATAAAGGAAGAAGAACAATTTCAATTATCCAAAATTGAGAACCAACAAAAACTTTTACTTGCATATAGTACCCTGCATAGGACTTGTGCATTTTGAGTGCTATGCCATGATGTTTGTTACTTTGTGTTTGTGATGAACTCTAAAACCCTAGAATGATCAAGTGATCATCATAGTTAAATACCTCAAAAAGAGAAAGAATTCAAATATCACAAAAACCCTAAAAACCCTTATATAAAGTCTATGTCATTTTTGGTAAATCTGATCTTAGACCCATTTGATCTTCACCAATAATTGTGTTATGATATTAAAGAATGAATGCAACTTTGAGAATCAAAGATTTACTTTTCAAATCATTTTCAAAATTGAAAACATGATCACATATGATCATG
This sequence comes from Lolium rigidum, assembly GCF_022539505.1. Classification (NCBI taxonomy): domain Eukaryota; kingdom Viridiplantae; phylum Streptophyta; class Magnoliopsida; order Poales; family Poaceae; genus Lolium; species Lolium rigidum. The sequence continues at coordinate 226,510,695 of NC_061510.1, read as the reverse complement.
GTCATTTCTGACTTTTATAGTCTGGTACCTACTTTGAGCCTATCTATTTCAATTTTTCCAAACCAAACAAATCCAACTCTTGGCATGTCATCCAAGTACTCAACAAGGTGAACAACTTCGTAAAGATCACCATATCAAATTCATCATGGATCAAGAGATAGAAGCATGCCAAGATGAGACTTTGAAACATATGTAACAATCTCCAATTTTGAAATGTGATCAAACCAGGCCATCACTTGCTCACCACTTGACCTAGCACTGACCACAAGACCCTCCTACACCAAACCCATGCCTTGGAACCCCCTGGACACGACCAAACATGGCCTAGCCATGGCCATGCCGGCCACGTCGCCCACGACACGCCTCCCTCTGTTTCTCTTCACCATCGCCACGGCCACCATTGTCCAACGCGTCGCCCATGATCCCAGGAGGTCGCCTGTACCCGCCGTTGGTCGAGGAGACGCCGACAAGCCCCGGACGACGCGCGCCCAGGACGCCCTGGTACGCCGCCAACGGCATGGCGACGTCACCCGGTGCACGGACACGTCCACGCGGCGCTCGCCGGATCTCGCCGTACCCGACCATATCCGCGCGCCGTAGTACCTCTCTCGCCACGCGGAGCTCGCCGGACACGCTCACGTCACCCCCTAGCGTCTACCGCCGCCGGAGAGGAAGCTTCCTTCCGCCACGGCCGCGGCAGTACACGGACGCGCCCGACCGTCGTACGCCCCCATTTGCCGCGCCGTTGACGCTCGCAGTACCGCCTTGACGTGGTGAACACGACCCCGTCGTCGCTTAGCCCCCTAGCTCACCGGAGACGCCGCGCCCTTGTCGACTTGCCGCAGCACCCACGGCACCCCTCACGCCCTATAAAAGGAGACCTCCTCTTGATGATCCAAGCACACCACCAGCTTCCCCTCTTCTTCCTCGACCTCCCCAGCACCTCGCCATGATCGATTAGCCACCGCCGCCGCCCAATCGACGCCTCACTGCCGCGGAAGCCCCGCAGCAATCGCCGGAGAAGGAGGCCGCCCCTGACGACGCCGCTGCTACAGGCTGCTTCGCCGTCGCGTCCACAACCTCGTCGAGCACATTGCCCAACCCTAGCCGGAGCCACGGTGAGCCTCCGACCCCTACCGCCGCCGTGCCGGTGAACCCATCTCGCCGGAGACGACGATGGCCCGGTGCCGTCCGATCTCATTCTAATCCAACGATCCACGTTAAAACATACCGTTTCGGCTATTATGAGTCGCTGACGGGTGGAGCCCACTGTCAGGCGGCCCGCGCGTGCACAGATGCGTGGTGGGCTGGCCTTGGGCCGTTTTTAAACGTTTCGGCCCACTTAGCTTTCCCGCGTAGCCCAGTAATTCAAATCCGATTTATCCAAATCCATTTAATTTCAATACTGGTTCCAACTTAGAAATTCAATAGATTGAAATTGGCTAAACCAAATTTGATGAATTTTATGTTGTTGGAAAGCTAAGAAAAAGATCTAACCAATGCCACTGGCCCCATGGTCAGATTCTTGGTAGAATAAATGTGATAAAAATAACCAGACAGGGACTTTTACTTATTCAAATAATTATTAAAAATCAACCAAGATAGATATTAAGTTAATTCCAACTCTAGTAGCTCACATTTGACTTACACTAATTGTTTCTGCAAGAAAATGGTGTGGTCACTTTGCATGATCATGCCCTAGTTTAATTAATGGATCATTTGACTAGTTTAACTAGTTGATATTATCCAAAACTATTAAAGTAAACCTTGTGAAGTTGTATACTTCATTTAAACTTGTCCCACATGAATTCATGGGATGTTTGGACCCCTGGTTTCAAACTCTCTTATATGAATTACTTGAGATTTAAATCAAATGTAGTGTGATTTAAATAGTATGAGGTGGTCTACCTCATTTAAATCATTTTCTTCAATAATGATGATGAATGGTTGACTTGGGTCAACATAGCATTCATGTATTGCTATTGAGAAATTAAATCTTAAGAAGATTTCAATGAGAGGAATTTATTCCCCAAACACTATATGAACATTACTTATCACATATGAATAAGAGGAAAGCATTTTCCTCAAGTCACCCACCAATACACTTACTTATTTTATGTGTGTGCTTAGTATAGTTTGTGTGAAGTAATGATGTGTTTAGTATAGCCTTTGAGCTTGTTTGGTGATTATACTTCGTATTCTAAATTTAGACGCTAGCACCGGAGATTACCAAGAGGAAGGAGAATTCTACCCTGAAGAAGAAGGAGAAAACCTAGAGAACTACCAAGGCAAGATAATACTCTTGCAAAGTGCAAAGCTCACCTTGAGCAAGGCACCATGATACTTACTTTCCCTTATACAAGCCTATCTTATGTGTACACCATACAAGTTCTACTTGTTGTGTTTTCCAAAGAGGAGTTAAAATTGGGATAGAGAACAAGATTACTAGATGAGTAGAGATAGCAAAGCAAAGTAGCACCCCTCATGATTAGTGCTAGTGCTAAAGTACTAAAATTTGACTACATTAGATGGGAGCATGTGAATGGTTGAATTTGAAACCTTGGGATGATGAAGCATTCCATTGAAGAGTTTGGTTTGGAGGTGAACAAGAGAAGATGGTGATTTTTGATAAAAACCTGATATTGGTTTGAATGCGATACCTTTCCAATTTTCGAGTACCCCCACAATACCTGATTATGGGTAGGGCTTAACTGGAAGTTTATAGATTTTAGTATGAGTTCCCTCCGAACACACATCATAGGGGTTATGCCGAGGCTGCCTCCGTTGTTAAGAAAGGATGTGAATTGAGGTGAAATTGTACGGCCAAGCCCCGTGCGGCTCCCGAGTTAACAGCTTGGTTTTCACCGGGAGGCCAAGCTCATGGGGAGAGGTGCTCATACTAGGATGTGTAAGTGAAAGGTTATGGTTGATGATCCGCGTATCGTGTTACGGTGACTCGGAGTTATTCCGACGGATGAAATCAAATGTTGTGGCACAAGTGTGCAACCTCTCGCAGAGTGTAAACCTATTCGAATAGCCGCGTCCACGGTTACGGACGGTTGGAAAGGCCATACAGCTTTCCGGTGTCGATTTTTGAAAGCTTTAGTAAATGTGAATGGTGACTTGGTGACTCTTTGGGTATGTGAACAAATGAGGTGGGAATGACACTAATGTTCCCACTTAAGTTAGTTAGTACATGATCTAAGCTTGTGAACTAAAATATGGCTGATGCAAGTTAAAATAGAGCTTAGTTTCTTTAATGGGCACTTTACAATAGTATTAGTTTGCAAGTACTTGAAGTACTTACGGCTTTGTCCCTGGCTATTCAAATGGCCAGAGTACGAGGAGGAACAGAACTATCACGAGGATGACCAGCAGGACGCCTACGACAACTAGGGGTTTCGACGTCAAATGTTGGCCTCGTGGACTAGAGAGTCCCGTTACTATTACGCTTCCGCTATGTATGAACTTATGTATGTTGTTGATTGTGAGATCAACTATTTGTGTAATATGAATCATGTGATTCAAGATTGTAAGACATTATGGCTTGTAATAAATAATGATCGTGATATTCGACTATTATGCCTCGCAACAACATTATCCCGGGATTGCGATGAATGACATAATAGGCATCTGGACTTAAAAATCCGGGTGTTGACAAGTTGGTATCAGAGCCATTATTTGACCTTAGAAGACCCTAGTTAGAATGGACGTTCATGAAAACTTAACTCTGAAATCAAAGGAAGTAAATATTTGTGAAAATTTACTCGCATTCTTACCTTTGAGACTATTTCGAAATTTGATGAATAATGTGCTCTTTTAAATTGAATCTACTTAAAATTTTGCCACACTTGTTCACTCTCTAACTTACTCAACCTTTTCGCTTTCAGATGGAGCCCAATGAACCCATCAACGCGAAGTTCTATCAGCTCGGGAACGGTGGGAGCCTCGTGTTCGAACATGACCTCACCGCCGTCGCTGCTTTCCTTGGTCGACTTCCCCCTGAGTTCCACGGAATTCAGGTGAACGATCAGCCTGGTGGAGAACTCCAGTGGATTATCACCGCAGATGTGCGAGGCACGATGGAGTCTCCTAACCAGGAGAGGATTCTCGTTCTCATTCCGTGAGAGCAACCGGCTCGACGGACTAGCGAGAGCTCTTCGAGAGGCATTGGCACGCCTCTGCGGACGGAATGTGGTACGCCCGCTTGCGTCCCGCTTCGCTCACCTAGTGAGGCGTGATGCCTCGAGAGCACCCATGACTCTGCAGCCGCACCCGTAGCTGCGACACCACGCCGAGCACCTAGACTTTATGCCGTATCATACACAGCAGGATCTAGACAACGCCCGGGTGTACGCGAACCGGACGCACATCGCCCGGCCACCCATGGAGATGCTATCAAGATGCTATCCAGAGACCGCAACAAGCTTCGCCTAAGGTGCGCGAAGAAGGATGCCACCATCACCCGCCTTCGCGCTCAGATAGCGTCACTTGAGGCCACGGTGAAGGCTCAGGAGGAGCAGATCCAGGAGATGGAGGAAGACGAAGCAGGTATCGATATTCAGGGAGGAGGAGCCTTCCTGAGTGACGATGACGACTTCGAAGAGGACGAGTTCACCGAGGAGGAGGACTACGCTTTTCTGGAGCCGAGTCCTGATGACGTCGTTCCTATCGATGTGGAGGACGAGGGTAGCTGCACTTGAGCACTGATGTAGGCATGAGTTGTATCCCGACCTTTGTATCGTAGCATGTGAAATGGTTCTTAAAACCATTGGAGTGTTGAAATGTTAGTTTGTAATGTGTTATGTGGTATGAATGAATGAATGTTTGTGTGTGTCATCCAAAGCATTCAAGTTTTTACAAGTTTTTGAACTTATTCAAAATGAACCATAGAATTTCCCTCTTATCTTATAATCTAATGTATATTCAGATGGCCCCTCCCAATCGCAACAACAACGATGCTATGATGCAATCTGCCGCAAACCCCGCTGGCCGACAGGGAGACTGAAAGGGCTGAACGTCAAGCCAACATCACCGCACTGCAAAACCTCGCAACCCAAGGCCATGGGAATCATGATCATCCCGGATCCAAGCTCAAGAACTTTCAGAATACCAACCCTCCGGTGTTCAGCAAGACGGAGGAACCCCTCGATGCCGATGACCGGCTTCAAACCATGGAGAACAACTTGGAGGTAGCGGGAGTGGAACCCAACGAGATGGTTCTGTTTGCCACTCATTACCTCGCCGGACCAGCCCGAGCCCGGTGGATTAGCACACGTGCCATGAATGGAGGTCAGCTCATGACTTGGGCGGACTTCAAGCTCAAGTTCAGCAAGTACCATGTACCCCGGGTCTTATCAAGAAGATGAGGGATGAGTTCCGTGAACCGAAGCAAGGTCGCATGACGGTGGTAGAATACCGCGACAGGTTCCTCACCCCGTCAAGGTACGCCCCGATGAGACCGACACCACCGAGAAGAGGCAGGAGAGATTCCCGAACGGACCGCATGATGAGATGCAGATCGTTCTCGTCAACATCCCCTTCACCGACCTCGAAGCCCTTGTTGACTCCGCCATCCAGATGGAGGGCAAGCTGAACCAAGCCAATGAGAACCGTAAGCGTCGCATGATGCACCAGAGTGGGCCTAGCAATGCCCCGAAGTATCGCCCCAGCTCAAGCGGAGGTTTCACTCCGAGGAACAACAACAAGCCCCCTATGCAGAACTCGCGCCCCGGTTATCAGAACCGGAATGGAGGAAACTCTAGGCCAGGAGGCCACACCAACAACTACAACAACAACAACAACTTCAACCGCGCTCCGCCCGCAGCTCCCAACAACAACAACAACACCAACACCGCTCCAAGGACCGGAAGCAACGCCGTTCCTGTCGCCACCAAGGACAAGTCCACTATCACTCTGCTATGAGTGCGGAGTGGTGGGGCACTACTCCAACGAGTGTCCCAAGAGACTCGCCAAGCTCGCCGGCAATACCGCTGCACCTCGCTCGGCAGCAACGCCGCGTTTCCACCGGAAAGAAGTTCGCCCCCAACAACCCCAATAACCGCAACGGCCGTCTCTTCCACATGAATGCCGAAGAAGCCCAGGAAGCACCGGATGTTGTACTGGGTATGTTTCCTGTCAACTCAGTACTCGCCAGAGTGTTGTTTGATTCCGGAGCATCTCATTCTTTTGTCACTGAAGACTTTGCATCAACAAGTAAAATTCAACCCCTCAGCTTGAAACATGTCATGATAGTTCAAATTCCCGGATCAACCACTAAAGCCAGAAAATTTTGTAAAAATGTACCCATCCGAATTCATGAAGTAGAGTTCTATGCCAATTTGATAATTTTGGGAACCAAAGGTTTGGAAGTAGTACTGGGAATGGATTGGATGGCGAAACACCATGGAATGATTGACTGGTGCCAAGAAAGCCATCACCATGACCAGTAGCACCGGTATCTTAGTGGAACATGTCTCCGAACTCGCTACCTAGAAAGTTTACTCCGCAACCGGAGCGTAGCCAAGCCAACTCTGGATCAAATCAGGGTCGTTTGTCGATATCCCGATGTGTTCCCGGATGGTTTACCCGGTATGCCCCCGCACCGGGATATCGAGTTTATCATCGAGTTAATTCCCGAACCGGACCTATAGCCCGGAGAGCCTACAAGCATGAACCCGAAGCAGAGCTTGTGGAGCTGAAAAAGCAACTGGATGAACTGTTAGCCAAAGGTCTGATTAGACCAAGTGCGTCACCTTGGAGATCCCCCGTTTTGTTTGTGGATAAGAAGGATGGTGCCAGTCGTTTATGTACGGACTATCGTAAGCTTAACGATGTCACCATCAAGAACAAATACCCTTTGCCGAAGATAGAAGATTTGTTTGACCAGTTGACCGGTGCCATAGTTTTCTCAAAGATTGACCTCAGGACTGGATACCACCAACTGAAGATTCGAGCATCGGACATTCCCAAAACTCGCCTTTACCACCAGATATGGATTGTACGAGTACAATGTCATGTCATTTGGATTGACCAATGCCCCTGCTTATTTCATGAATCTCATGAATAAAATCTTCATGAACTTTTTGGATAAGTTTGTTGTCGTTTTCATCGACGACATCCTAATCTACTCCAAATCCGAGGAAGAACATGAACAACACCTAGAAGCTGTCCTAGAGACCCTGAGAGAGCATAAGCTGTATGCTAAGTTCAGCAAATGTGAGTTTTGGTTGAAGGAAGTTGGATTCCTGGGACATATCTTGTCTGCAGGAGGAATTGCCGTAGACCCCGCCAAGATCAAGACGGTTGCAGAATGGAAAGCCCCAACCACCCGCATCGAGGTCCGCGCTTTTCTTGGATTAGCCTGGATATTACCGCAGATTTGTAGAAGGCTTCTCGAGTATCGCTCGACCAATGACCCAATTGTTGAAGAAGGATAAGAAGTTCGAATGGACGGACAAATGTGAAGAGAGTTTTCAACAACTCAAGCTTAGACTAACCTCAGCCCCAATTCTGATCATGCCGGACATCACCAAACCCTTTGATGTTTACTGCGATGCATCCAAGATTGGTCTCGGATGTGTGCTTATGCAAGAAGGCAAAGTGATCTCTTATTTGTCCCAGGCAATCGAAGCAGCATGAGCAGAACTACCCCACCCATGACCTCGAACTCGCAGCCGTAGTTTTAGCACTGAAGGTGTGGCGTCATTACCTCATGGGTAATCGCTGCGAGATCTATTCGGATCACAAAAGCCTGAAGTATATCTTTACCCAGAAGGAGCTGAACATGAGGCAAAGAAGATGGTTAGAACTGATTAAGGATTATGATATGGAGATCCACTACCACCCCGGCAAGGCCAATGTGGTAGCGGATGCGTTGAGTAGACTCGCCGTGTCGGCTGAATTCTATGATAGCAGAAGAACAACCCAGCCTGTACCAAGAGTTTGAACAGTTTAGAATGGAGCTAGTCAGTGAAGGATTCTTAGCTAGCATGGAGCTACAACCTACCTTGATGGGACAGATCAAGGAAGCTCAGAAGGGAAATGCCAGCATTGACGGAATCAAAACCCAGATAGTCGCAGGAAAAGCCCCAGGATTCACTGTAGATGAAGCCGGAGTTCTTTGGTACAAAGGACGTCTCTGCGTACCATCGGACTCGGACCCGAAGCAAGTCATTCTGAAGGAAGCCCATGACACCTTATACTCTATTCACCCCGGAGGTACCAAGATGTACCAAGATTTGAAGGAACAATTTTGGTGGCATGGAATGAAGAGGGAGATAGGAAGCTACATCGCCAAGTGTGATATCCGTCGCCGAGTCAAGGCAGAACATCAGCGACCCGCAGGACTCGTTGCAACCCTTGCGGATTCCGGAATGGAAGTGGGACTCGGTAGGAATGGACTTTATCACAGGTTTGCCCAAATCCAAGCAAAGGCAACGACTCTATATGGGTAGTGGTGGATAGATTGACCAAGGTAGCCCATTTCATCGCCGTCAAGACCACCTACCAAGGACCAAAGTTAGCTGAGCTGTACATCTCCGAATAGTCGCCCCGCACGGAACCCCGAAGTCGATAGTGTCGGATAGAGGATCACAGTTCACCTCACGGTTCCGGCAGAAAGTGCATGAAGGACTAGGAACCCGTCTCGAATTTCAGCACCGCCTATCACCCGTGCACCGATGGACGGACCGAGAGAGTCAATCAGATTTTGGAGGACATGTTGAGAGCATGCGTAATGGAGTACGGATCCAAGTGGGAAGATTGCCTGCCTTACGCAGAATTCTCTTACAACAACAGTTACCAAGCCAGCCTGCAGATGGCCCCCTTTGAAGCTTTGTACGGAAGGAAGTGCCGTACCCCCCTGAACTGGTCGGAAGTAGGAGAAAGCCAAGTCCTTGGACCAGATGTTCTTCGTGAAGCCGAGGAGAAGGTGCACAAAATCCGAGAGTATCTCAAGACGGCGCAGTCCAGACAGAAGAGTTATGCCGACAAGAGACGCCGAGAGATGACCTTCGAGATCGGAGATTTTGTCTATCTCAAAGTATCCCCCCTAAAAGGAATGCAGAGATTTCAGCTGAAAGGAAAGCTTGCACCCCGATATGTCGGACCCTTCAAAGTTCTCAGTCGCCGAGGCGAAGTATCCTATCAATTGGAGTTACCCGAAGAAATGTCGGCGGTGCACGATGTGTTTCACATCTCACTCCTTCGGAAGTGCCTGGAAGTCCCCGAGAAGACGGAAGTGTTCAAGAACATCGATCACCGTTCGGTAGATATCAACCAAGACCTGACATACCGCGAAGTGCCGATTCGCGTCTTGGAAGAAGCATACCGAACCACCCGCACCCGAAGCATCAAGTTTCTGAAGATACAGTGGAGCAACCATACCGAAGATGAAGCCACTTGGGAGCGAGAGGAAGATATGAAGAAGGAGTACCCAGATCTCTTTAGTACCTAATTTCTTTAAGATCTCGGGACGAGATCTTTTGTAAGGGGGAAGGGTTTGTAACATCCCAGATTTCAAATAAAGGAAGAAGAACAATTTCAATTATCCAAAATTGAGAACCAACAAAAACTTTTACTTGCATATAGTACCCTGCATAGGACTTGTGCATTTTGAGTGCTATGCCATGATGTTTGTTACTTTGTGTTTGTGATGAACTCTAAAACCCTAGAATGATCAAGTGATCATCATAGTTAAATACCTCAAAAAGAGAAAGAATTCAAATATCACAAAAACCCTAAAAACCCTTATATAAAGTCTATGTCATTTTTGGTAAATCTGATCTTAGACCCATTTGATCTTCACCAATAATTGTGTTATGATATTAAAGAATGAATGCAACTTTGAGAATCAAAGATTTACTTTTCAAATCATTTTCAAAATTGAAAACATGATCACATATGATCATGGTCATTTCTGACTTTTATAGTCTGGTACCTACTTTGAGCCTATCTATTTCAATTTTTCCAAACCAAACAAATCCAACTCTTGGCATGTCATCCAAGTACTCAACAAGGTGAACAACTTCTGTAAAGATCACCATATCAAATTCATCATGGATCAAGAGATAGAAGCATGCCAAGATGAGACTTTGAAACATATGTAACAATCTCCAATTTTGAAATGTGATCAAACCAGGCCATCACTTGCTCACCACTTGACCTAGCACTGACCACAAGACCCTCCTACACCAAACCCATGCCTTGGAACCCCCGGACACGACCAAACATGGCCTAGCCATGGCCATGCCGGCCACGTCGCCCACGACACGCCTCCCTCTCGTTTCTCTTCACCATCGCCACGGCCACCATTGTCCAACGCGTCGCCCATGATCCCAGTGAGATCGCCCGTACCCGCCGTTGGTCGAGGAGACGCCGACAAGCCCCGACGACGCGCGCCCAGGACGCCCAGGTACGCCGCCAACGGCATGGCGACGTCACCCAGGGCACGGACACGTCCACGCGGCGCTCGCCAGATCTCGCCGTACCCGACCATATCCGCGCGCCGTAGTACCTCTCTCGCCACGCGGAGCTCGCCGGACACGCTCACGTCACCCCCTAGCGTCTACCGCCGCCGGAGAGGAAGCTTCCTTCCGCCACGGCCGCGGCGAGTACACCGGACGCGCCCGACCGTCGTACGCCCCCATTTGCCGCGCCGTTGACGCTCGCAGTACCGCCTTGACGTGGTGAACACGACCCCGTCGTCGCTTAGCCCCCTAGCTCACCGGAGACGCCGCGCCCTTGTCGACTTGCCGCAGCACCCACGGCACCCCTCACGCCCTATAAAAGGAGACCTCCTCTTGATGATCCAAGCACACCACCAGCTTCCCCTCTTCTTCCTCGACCTCCCCAAGCACCTCGCCATGATCGATTAGCCACCGCCGCCGCCCAATCGACGCCTCACCGCCGCGGAAGCCCTGCAGCAATCGCCGGAGAAGGAGGCCGCCCCCGACGACGCCGCTGCTACAGTGCCGCTTCGCCGTCGTCCACAACCTCGTCGAGCACATTGCCCAACCCTAGCCGGAGCCACGGTGAGCCTCCGACCCCCTACCGCCGCCGTGCCGTTGAACCCATCTCGCCGGAGACGACGATGGCCCAGATGCCGTCCGATCTCATTCTAATCCAACGATCCACGTTAAAACATACCGTTTCGGCTATTATGAGTCGCCGACGGGTGGAGCCCACCGTCGTGCGGCCCGCGCGTGCACGGATGCGTGGTGGGCTGGCCTTGGGCCGTTTTTAAACGTTTCGGCCCACTTAGCTTTCCCGCGTAGCCCAAGTAATTCAAATCCGATTTATCCAAATCCATTTAATTTCAATACTCGGTTCCAACTTAGAAATTCAATAGATTGAAATTGGCTAAACCAAATTTGATGAATTTTATGTTGTTGGAAAGCTAAGAAAAGATCTAACCAATGCCACTGGCCCCATGGTCAGATTCTTGGTAGAATAAATGTGATAAAAATAACCAGACAGGGACTTTTACTTATTCAAATAATTATTAAAAATCAACCAAGATAGATATTAAGTTAATTACAACTCTAGTAGCTCACATTTGACTTACACTAATTGTTTCTGCAAGAAAATGGTGTGGTCACTTTGCATGATCATGCCCTAGTTTAATTAATGGATCATTTGACTAGTTTAACTAGTTGATATTATCCAAAACTATTAAAGTAAACCTTGTGAAGTTGTATACTTCATTTAAACTTGTCCCACATGAATTCATGGGATGTTTGGACCCCTGGTTTCAAACTCTCTTATATGAATTACTTGAGATTTAAATCAAATGTAGTGTGATTTAAATAGTATGAGGTGGTCTACCTCATTTAAATCATTTTCTTCAATAATGATGATGAATGGTTGACTTGGGTCAACATAGCATTCATGTATTGCTATTGAGAAATTAAATCTTAAGAAGATTTCAATGAGAGGAATTTATTCCCCAAACACTATATGAACATTACTTATCACATATGAATAAGAGGAAAGCATTTTCCTCAAGTCACCCACCAATACACTTACTTATTTTATGTGTGTGCTTAGTATAGTTTGTGTGAAGTAATGATGTGTTTAGTATAGCCTTTGAGCTTGTTTGGTGATTATACTTCGTATTCTAAATTTAGACGCTAGCACCGGAGATTACCAAGAGGAAGGAGAATTCTACCCCGAAGAAGAAGGAGAAAACCTAGAGAACTACCAAGGCAAGATAATACTCTTGCAAAGTGCAAAGCTCACCTTGAGCAAGGCACCATGATACTTACTTTCCCTTATACAAGCCTATCTTATGTGTACACCATACAAGTTCTACTTGTTGTGTTTTCCAAAGAGGAGTTAAAATTGGGATAGAGAACAAGATTACTAGATGAGTAGAGATAGCAAAGCAAAGTAGCACCCCTCATGATTAGTGCTAGTGCTAAAGTACTAAAATTTGACTACATTAGATGGGAGCATGTGAATGGTTGAATTTGAAACCTTGGGATGATGAAGCATTCCATTGAAGAGTTTGGTTTGGAGGTGAACAAGAGAAGATGGTGATTTTTGATAAAAACCTGATATTGGTTTGAATGCGATACCTTTCCAATTTTCGAGTACCCCCACAATACCTGATTATGGGTAGGGCTTAACTGGAAGTTTATAGATTTTAGTATGAGTTCCCTCTGAACACACATCATAGGGGTTATGCTGAGGCTGCCTCCGTTGTTAAGAAAGGATGTGAATTGAGGTGAAATTGTACGGCCAAGCCCCGTGCAGCTCCCGTGTTAACAGCTGGTTTTCACCGGGAGGCCAAGCTCATGGGGAGAGGTGCTCATACTAGGATGTGTAAGTGAAAGGTTATGGTTTATGATCCGCGTACTCGTGTTACGGTGACTCGGAGTTATTCCGACGGATGAAATCAAATGTTGTGGCACAAGTGTGCAACCTCTCGCAGAGTGTAAACCTATTCGAATAGCCGTGTCCACGGTTACGGACGGTTGGAAAGGCCATACCGTTTCCGGTGTCAGATTTTTGAAAGCTTTAGTAAATGTGAATGGTGACTTGGTGACTCTTTGGGTATGTGAACAAATGAGGTGGGAATGACACTAATGTTCCCACTTAAGTTAGTTAGTACATGATCTAAGCTTGTGAACTAAAATATGGCTTATGCAAGTTAAATTAGAGCTTAGTTTCTGTAATGGGCACTTTACAATAGTATTAGTTTGCAAGTACTTGAAGTACTTACGGCTTTGTCCCTGGCTATTCAAATGGCCAGAGTATGAGGAGGAACAGAACTATCACGAGGATGACCAGCAGGACGCCTACGACAACTAGGGGTTTCGACGTCAAATGTTGGCCTCGTGGACTAGAGAGTCCCGTTACTATTACGCTTCCGCTATGTATGAACTTATGTATGTTGTTGATTGTGAGATCAACTATTTGTGTAATATGAATCATGTGATTCAAGATTGTAAGACATTATGGCTTGTAATAAATAATGACTGTGATATTCGACTATTATGCCTCGCAACAACATTATCCTGGGATTGCGATGAATGACATAATAGGCATCTGGACTTAAAAATCCGGGTGTTGACAAGTAGCATAATGAATTTCAAGCAATTAGATAATGAACATGTTGCTCAAGCATGGGAGAGAATGAAATCTTTGGTAAAGAATTGCCCAACCCATGGACTGACTACTTGGATGATCATCCAAACCTTTTATGCAGGATTGAATTTTTCTTCGCGGAACCTATTGGATTCAGCTGCTGGAGGTACCTTTATGTCCATCACTTTGGGGGCGGCAACAAAGCTTCTTGATGATATGATGACAAATTACTCTGAATGGCACACGGAAAGAGCTCCACAAGGTAAGAAGGTAAATTCGTTGAAGAAACCTCCTCCTTGAGTGATAAGATTGATGCTATTATGTCTATGCTTGTGAATGGTAGATCTAATGTTGATCCTAATAATGTTCCTTTAGCTTCATTGGTTGCCCAAGAAGAACATGTTGATGTAAACTTCATTAAAAATAATAATTTCAACAATAATGCTTATAGGAATAATTCTGGTAACAACTATAGGCCATATCCTGCTGCTAATGGTAATAGTTATGGTAATTCTTATGGGAATTCTTACAAAAATAATAGGAGTGTACCCCTGGTCTTGAAGCCATGCTTAAAGAATTTATTAGTACACAAACTGCTTTTAACAAATCTGTTGAGGAAAAGCTCGATAAAATTGATATTCTCGCTTCTAAGGTTGATAATCTTGCCTCTGATGTTGATCTTTTAAAATTGAAATTTATGCCTAATAGGGATATTGATAATAATATTGTTACTACAGAAAATGCCATCCAAGTTCGAATTAATGAGAATATTAGATTGATGGCCGAATTGCATGCTAGGTGGGAAAGAGAAGAAAATGAAAAACTAGCTAAAAAGAATAATGTAGCTAAAGTTTGGACTATTACCACCATTAGCAATGTTAATGATTCACATGTTGCTACACCTCCTACTATCAATGGTAAAATAATTGGTGTTGGCAATGTTACTACTCCTAGTGCAAAGCGTGCAAAATTGCCTGAAACTGCTAAAACTGATGAAATTGATAAAACTGCTGAAATTTTTCAAAATATTGGGGACAATGCTCCCATTGCTGTAGATCATAATGGTTTAGACTTTGATGATTGTCACATCTCTGAAGTTATAAAGTTCTTACAAAAGCTTGCTAAAAGTCCCAATGCTAGTGCTATAAATTTGGCCTTTACAAAACATATTACAAATGCTCTCATAAAAGCTAGAGAGGAGAAACTAAAACTTGAAACCTCTATTCTTAGGAAGGTAGAAGATGGTTGGGAGCCCATCATTAAGATGAGGGTCAATGATTTTAATTGTAATGCTATATGTGATCTTGGTGCAAGTATTTTTGTTATGCCAAAGAAAATTTATGATATGCTTGACTTGCCACCATTGAAGAATTGTTATTTGGATGTTAATCTTGTTGATAATGCTATAAAGAAACCTTTCGGGAGGATTGATAATGTTCGTATTATGGTTAACAATAACCTTTTCCCCGTTGATTTTGTTGTCTTGGATATTGAATGCAATGCATCTTGTCCCATTATATTGGGAAGACCTTTTTTCGAACTGTTGGTGCCACCATTGATATGAAGGAAGTTAATATTAAATATCAATTTCCTCTCAAGAAAGGTATGGAACACTTCCCTAGAAATAGAATGAAGTTACCTTATGATTCTATCATTAGAACAAATTATGATGTTGATGCTTCATCTCTTGATAACACTTGATACACACTTTCTGCGCCTAGCTGAAAGGCGTTAAAGAAAAGCGCTTATGGGAGACAACCCATTATTTTACTTCTGCACTTTATTTTATATTTGAGTTTTGGAAGTTGTTTACTACTGTAGCGACCTCCCCTTATCTTTATTTTATTGCATTGTTGTGCCAAGTAAAGTCTTTGATAGTAAAGCCAATACTAGATTTGGATTACTGCTCAGGAACAGATTTCTTGCTGTCACGAATTTGAGCAGTAGTCCCTGTAGAAAAATCAAAAAAATCTGCCAATTTACGTGCGTGATCCACAGATATGTACGCAACTTTCATTCAATTTGGGCATTTTCATCTGAGCAAGTCTGGTGCTACTTTAAAATTCGTCTTTACGAACTGTTCTGTTTTGACAGATTCTGCCTTTTATTTCGCATTGCCTGTTTTACTATGTTTGATGGAATTCTTTGTTCCATTAACTTTCAGTAGCTTTGTGCAATGTCCAGAAGTGTTAAGAATGATTATGTCACCTCTGAATATATGAATTATGCACTGACCCTCTAATGAGTTTGTTTCGAGTTTGGTGTGGAGCAAGTTTTCAAGGGTCAAGAGAGGGGGATGATACAATATGATCAAGAAGAGTGAAAAGTCAAAGCTTGGGGATGCCCCCGTGGTTCATCCCTGCATATTTTAAGAAGACTCAAGCTTTCTAAGCTTGGGGATGCCCAAGGCATCCCTTCTTCATCGACAACTTATCAGGTTCCTCTAGTGAAACTATATTTTTATTCCGTCACATCTTATGTGCTTTACTTGGAGCGTCTGTTTGTTTTTATTTTTGTTTTCGTTTGAATAAATCGGATCCTAGAATTCTTTGTTTGGGAGAGAGACACGCTCTGCTGTTTCGTATGAACACATGTGTTCTTAGCTTCATCTTTAATGTTCATTGCGAAAGTTCAACTACTTCATTCATTATTATATGGTTGGAAACAGAAAATGCCGCATGTGGTAAATGGTAAAATGTCTTGAATAATGTGATACTTGGCAATTGTTGTGCTCATATAGATCTTGTTTAAGCTCTTGCATCATGTACCTTGTACTCATTAATGAATAACTACATAGAGCTTGTTAAAATTTGGTTTGCATGATTGATCTCTAGAGTCTAGATATTTCCTGGTTGAGGTGTTTGAACAACAAGGAGACAATATGAAGTCTTATAATAGTTACAATATGTTCATATGTGAGCTTGGCTGCACCTTTTATACTTGAGTTTGCTTCAAACAACCTTGCTAGCCTAGCCTTGTATTGAGAGGAATTCTTCTCGTGCATCCAAATCCTTGAGCCAATAACCATGCCACTTGTGTCCACCATACCTACCCTACCACATGGTATTTCTCCGCCATTCCAAAGTACATTACTTGAGTGCTACCTTTAAAATTTATATTCTTTGCCTTTGCAATATATAGCTCATGGGACAAAATAGCTTAAAAACTATCGTGGTGAAGAATATGTACTTATGTGTCTTATTTCTTAGTAACTTGCTTGTTGAGCGGTAACCATGTTTTCCGGGGATGCCATCAACTCTTTTACCTTTGTTGAATATCATGTGAGTTGCTATGCATGTTCGTCTTGTCTGAAGTAAGGGCGGTTTTCACAATCAAATGGTTTGAGTATGCATACTGTTAGAGAAGAACATTGGGCCGCTAACTAAAGCCATGATTCATGGTGGAAATTTCAGTGTGGACAACTAAATCCTCAATCTCTTATGAGAATATTAACTGGTTAATGCTTATGCATTAAAGAGGAGTCCATTATCTATTGTCTATGTTGTCCCGGTATGGATGTCTAAGTTGAGAATAATCAAAAGCGAGAAATCCAATGCGAGCTTTCTCCTTAGACCTTTGTACAGGCGGCATAGAGGTACCCCTTTGTGACACTTGGTTGAAACATATGCTATGCAATGATAATCCGTGTTAACCCAAGCTAATTAGGACAAGGTGCGAGCACTATTAGTATACTATGCATGAGGCTTGCAACTTATAAGATGTCTTATACATAACTCATATGCTTTATTACTACCGTTGACAAAATTGTTTCTTGTTTTCAAAATGAAAAGCTCTAGCACAAATATAGTAATCAATGCTTCCTCTCGCGAAGGGCCTATCTTTTACTTTATTGTTGAGTCAGTTTACCCATTCCTTCTATCTTAGAAGCAAACACTTGTGTCAACTGTGTGCATTGATTCTTACATGTTTACTTATTGCACTTGTTATATTGCTTTGTGTTGACAATTATCCATGATGAAGTTGAAAGCAACCGCTGAAACTTTTATCTTCCTTTGTCTTGCTTCAATGCCTTTACTTCGAATTTATTGCTTTATGAGTAACTCTTATGCAAGTCTTATTGATGCTTGTCTTGAAAGTATTATTCATTAAAAGTCTTTGCTATATGATTCATTAGTTTACTCATTATCTTCATCATTGCTTCGAATCGCTGCATTCATCTCATATGCTTTACAATAGTATGATCAAGATTATGATAGCATGTCACTTCAGAAATTATCTTTGTTATCGTTTACCTACTCGAGGGCGAGTAGGAATTAAGCTTGGGGATGCTTGATACGTCCCAAACGTATCTATAATTTCTTGTGTTCCATGCTACTTTTATGATGATACTCACATGTTTTATACACATTATATGTCATTATTATGCATTTTGTGGCACTAACCTATTGACGAGATGCCGAAGAGCCAGTTGCTGTTTTCTGCTGTTTTTGGTTTCAGAAATCCTAGTAAGGAAATATTCTCGGAATTGGACGAAATCAACGCCCAGGGTCCTATTTTTGCACGAAGCTTCCAGAAGACCGGAGGACATACGAAGTGGGGCCACGAGGTGGCCAGACACCAGGGCGGCGCGGCCAGCAAGGGGCCCGCGCGGCCCTGTTCTGTGGGGCCCCCGTGGAGCCTCTTGACCTGCCCTGCCGCCTACTTAAAGCCTCCGTCGCGAAACCCCCAGTACCGAGAGCCACGATACGGAAAACCTTCCAGAGACGCCGCCGCCGCCAATCCCATCTCGGGGATTCAGGAGATCGCCCCCGGCACCCTGCCGGAGAGGGGAATCATCTCCCGGAGGTCTCTTCATCGCCATGATCGCCTCCGGATCGATTTGTGAGTAGTTCACCCCTGGACTATGGGTCCATAGCAGTAGCTAGATGGTCGTCTTCTCCTCATTGTGCTATCATGTTAGATCTTGTGAGCTGCCTATCATGATCAAGATCATCTATTTGTAATCCTACATGGTGTGTTTGTTGGGATCCGATGAATATTGAATACTATGTCAAGTTGATTATCAATCTATCATATATGTTATTTATGTTCTTGCATGCTCTCCGTTGCTAGTAGAGGCTCTGGACTAGTTGATACTTGTGACTCCAAGAGGGAGTATTTATGCTCGATAGTGGGTTCATGCCTCCATTAAATCTAGGACAGTGACAGAAAGTTTTAAGGTTGTGGATGTGCTGTTGCCACTAGGGATAAAACATCGATGCTTTGTCTAAGGATATTTGTGTTGATTACATTACGCACCATACTTAATGCAATTGTCTGTTGTTTACAACTTAATACTCGGAGGGGGTTCGGATGATAACCCGAAGGTGGACTTTTTAGGCATAGATGCATGCCGGATAGCGGTCTATGTACTTTGTCGTAATGCCCTGATTAAATCTCATAGTACTCATCATGATATATGTATGTGCATTGTTATGCCTTCTTTATTTGTCAATTGCCCAACTGTAATTTGTTCACCCAACATCTGCTATCTTATGGGAGAGACACCCCTAGTGAACTGTGGACCCCGGTCATATTCTTTACATCTGAAATACAAACTGTTGCAATTGTTCTTTACTGTTCTTCGCAAACAACCATCATCATCCACACTATACATCTAATCCTTTGTTTACGGCAAGCCGGTGAGATTGACAACTTCGCTGTTACGTTGGGGCAAAGTTCTGTGATTATGTTGTGCAGGTTCCACGTTGGCGCCGGAATCCCTGGTGTTGCGCCGCACTACACTCCTCCGCCATCAACCTTCAACGTGCTTCTTGGCTCCTCCTGGTTCGATAAACCTTGGTTTCTTTCTGAGGGAAAACTTGCTACTGTGCGCATCACACCTTCCTCTTGGGGTTCCCAACGGACGTGTCAACTACACGCATCAGTAATCTATGCATGAGGCTTGCAACTTATAAGATGTCTTATACATAACACATATGATTTATTACTACCGTTGACAAAATTGTTTCTATGTTTTCAAAATAAAAGCTCGAGCACAAAAATAGTAATCCATGCTTCCCTCTGCGATGGGCCTATCTTCTACTTTATGTTGAGTCAGTTTACCTACTTCTTTCTATCTTAGAAGCAAACACTTGTATCAACTGTGTGCATTGATTCCTACATACTTGCTTATTTGCATTCATCATATTACTTTGTGTTGACAATTATCCATGAGATATACATGTTGAAGTTGAAAGCAACTCGCTGAAACTTATATCTTCCTTTGTGTTGCTTCAAAGCTTTCTACTAAGAATCTATTGCTTTATGAGTTAACTCTTATGCAAGTCTTATAGATGCTTGTCTTGAAAGTACTATTCATGAAAAGTCTTTGCTATATGATTCAGTTGTTTAATCATTGTCTTTACCATTGCTTCGAATCACTGCATTCATCTCATATGATTTACAATAGTATTGATCAAGATTATGATAGCATGTTACTTCAGAAATTATCTTTGTTATCGTTTACCTACTCGAGGGCGAGTTGGAACTAAGCTTGGGGATGCTTGATACGTCTCAAACGTATCTATAATTTCTTATGTTCCATGCTACTTTTATGATGATACTCACATGTTTTATACACACTTTATATCATTTATATGCATTTTCCGGCAATAACCTATTGACGAGATGCCGAAGAGCCAGTTGCTGTTTTTGGTTTCAGAAATCCTACAATGGAAATATTCTCGGAATTGGACGAAATCAATGCCCAGGGTCTTATTTTTCCACGGAGCTTCCAGAAGACCGAAGGGGATACGAAGTGGGGCGACGAGGCGCCCAGACCACAGGGCCGCGCGGCCTGGGTGGGTGATGTCTACGGGTGCTTCTATTCTTGTAGACAGCGTTGGGCCTCCAAGAGCAGAGGTTTGTAGAACAGCAGCAAGTTTCCCTTAAGTGGATCACCCAAGGTTGATCGAACTCAGGGAGGAAGAGGTCAAAGATATCCCTCTCAAGCAACCCTGCAATCACGATACAAGAAGTCTCTTGTGTCCCCAACACACCTAATACACTTGTCAGATGTATAGGTGCACTAGTTCGGCGAAGAGATAGTGAAATACACGTAATATGGATGTATATGAGTGGTAATAACAATCTGAATAAAATATGGCAGCGAGTAAACATGCAACAGAACAGTAAATAAACGGAGTTTCGATGCTTAGAAGCAAGGCCTAGGGATCATACTTTCACTAGTGGACACTCTCAACTTTGATCACATAATAAAACCACTCTACACTCTTTTGTTGGATGATGAACACCACTAATTGCGTAGGGCTACAAGAGCACCTCAATGCCGGAGTTAACAAGCTCCACAACATTCAATGTTCATATTTAAATAACCTTAGAGTGCATGATAGATCATTGCAATTACACCAAGTACTAACATAGCATGCACACCGTCACCATCACACTATGAAGGAGGAATAGATCACATCAATACTATCATAGCAATAATTAACTTCATAATCTACAAGAGATTACAATCATAACCTACGCCAAGTACTACACGATGCACACACTGTCACCATTACACCGTGGAGGAGGAATAGAGTACTTTAATAACATTACTAGAGTAACACATAGATGAATAGTGATACAAAACTCATATGAATCTCAATCATGTAAGGCAGCTCATGAGATCATTGTATTGAAGTACATAGGAGAGAGATTAACCACATAGCTACCGGTACAGCCCTTAGCCTCGATGGAGAACTACTCCCTCCTCATGGGAGACAGCAACTGTTGATGAAGATGACGGTGGTGTTGATGGAGATGCCTTCCGGGGCACTTCCCCGTCCCGGCGGCGTGCCGGAACGAGACTCGCTGTCCCCGCATCTTGGCTTCGCGATGGCGGCGGCTCTGGAAGGTTTCTCGTACCGTGGCTTTTCCGTATAGGGTTTTCGCGACGGAGGCTTTAAGTAGGCGGAAGGGCAAGGTCCGTGGAGTCCTGGTGGGACCACACACTAGGGGGGCGCGCCCTACCCCCTGGCCGCGCCGGCCACACGTGTGGGCCCCCCAGGGCTCCCCTCTGGTGGCTCTTGGGTGTTCTGGAAGCTTCGTGGATTTCTAAGATGCTGGGCGTTGATTTCGTCCGATTCCGAGAATATTTCCTTACTAGGATTTCTGAAACCAAAAACAGCAGAAAACAAGAACTGGCACTTCGGCATCTCGTCAATAGGTTAGTTCCGGAAAATGCATCAAAACGATATAAAGTGTGAACAAAACATGTAGGTATTGTCATAAAACAAGCATGGAACATCAGAAATTATAGATACGTTTGGGACGTATCAAGCATCCCCAAGCTTAGTTCCTACTCGCCCTCGAGTAGGTAAACGATAACAAGGATAATTTCTGAAGTGACATGCTATCATAATCTTGATCAATACTATTGTAAAGCATATGAGATGAATGAAGTGATTCAAAGCAATGGTAAAGATAATGAGTAAACAAATGAATCATATAGCAAAGACTTTTCATGAATAATACTTTCAAGACAAGCATCAATAAGACTTGCATAAGAGTTACTCATAAAGCAATAAATTCAAAGTAAAGGCATTGAAGCAACACAAAGGATGATATAAGTTTCAGCGGTTGCTTTCAACTTCAACATATATATCTCATGGATAATTGTCAACACAAAGTAATATAACAAGTGCAATAAGTAAACATGTAAGAATCAATGCACGCAGTTGATACAAGTGTTTGCTTTGGGATAGAAAGAATAGGCAAACTGACTCAACAATAAAGTAAAAGATTGGCCCTTCGCAGAGGGAAGCATTGATTACTATATTTGTGCTAGAGCTTTATTTTGAAAACAAGAAACAATTTTGTCAACGGTAGTAATAAAGCATATGTGTTATGTATAAGACATCTTATAAGTTGCAAGCCTCATGCATAGTATACCAATAGTGCTCGCACCTTGTCCTAATTAGTTTGGATTAACATGGATTATCATTGCATAACATATGTTTCAACCAAGTGTCACAAAGGGGTACCTCTATGCCGCCTGTACAAAGGTCTAAGGAGAAAGCTCGCATTGTATTTCTCGCTTTTGATTATTCTCAACTTAGACATCCATACCGGGACAACATAGACAACAGATAATGGACTCCTCTTTAATGCATAAGCATTCAACAACAGTTAATATTCTCATAAGAGATTGAGGATTAATTGTACAAACTGAAACTTCCACCATGAATCATGGCTTTAGTTAGCGGCCCAATGTTCTTCTCTAACAGTATGCATACTCAAACCATTTGATCATGAAAATCGCTCTTACTTCAGACAAGACGAACATGCATAGCAACTCACATGATATTCAACAAAGGTAAAAGTTGATGGCGTCCCCAGAAACATGGCTACCGCTCAACAAGCAACTTATTAAGAAATAAGACACATAAGTACATATTCTTCACCACAATAGTTTTTAAGCTATTTTTCCCATGAGCTATATATTGCAAAGACAAAGAATAGAATTTTAAAGGTAGCACTCAAGTAATGTACTTTGGAATGGCAGAGAAATACCATGTGGTAGGTAGGTATGGTGGACACAAATGGCATGGTTATTGGCTCAAGGATTTGGATGCATGAGAAGAATTCCTCTCAATACAAGGCTAGGCTAGCAAGGTTGTTTGAAGCAAACTCAAGTACAAAAAGTTACAGCAAGGCTTACATAAGAACATATTGCAAGCATTATAAGACTTTACATCGTCTTCCTTGTTGTTCAAACACCTTAACCAGAAAATATCTAGACTCTAGAGATCAATCATGCAAACCAAATTTTAACAAGCTCTATGTAGTTATTCATTAATGGGTACAAGGTACATGATGCAAGAGCTTAAACATGATCTATATGAGCACAACAATTGCTGGAATTTGGGGCATTTGGCCTTTGGCCCATGGTCCATTATCAAATTCTGAAACTCACATGGCCCATTCCATTAATCAGTGGCAGCACTAGTGGGAGCTAAAGTTTAGTCCCACATTGCTAGTTGGGAGAGAGTTGGAGTGGTATATAAGGTGGGCTGTTCTAGTCCTAGTAAGTGAGTGAGAAGAGAGAGATCCCTCGCGCACTCCTCCTCCTCCGCCGCCCGCCTCGCCTCGCCTCGTCACGACACGTCACGATGCGCCGTGGGTTGCGGGAATCTCGCCGACCCGAGCTTATCTTTTTGCTGTTTGGGAAATTAATTGTGTAATCAATTTCGAGTCATTAACGGACGCGTTACTCAGCCGTTTTGCCTTCCGGTTTTTCTGGACCGTGGCTGTGCCGACTCGGACGTGGGCTGCGCCCCACGACCTTCCCGAACCGCACTATATAAGCGCGGACTCCAACCCTAGTCTGTACCAGACGCATACGCTACTACCTGTTTCCAGTTCATTGCGCCGCCGCCTTCGTCTTCCTCATCCCGTCCGTCGGCGTGCACCGACTGCCGGGACAGTAGGCCTCCGGAACCCTGCCTCTCGTGAACCTGTACGGGTGAGGGGCAATCATGTTTTTGGGGAGCGCTCCGGCGCGACTACTGGCATCACGACGTCGTCATCGGACGACGAGTTCCTCCACACCGACAACTTCTTCCCGGACCTCAGCGACTTCTTCGGCAACATCAACATGGGCGACAACGACGATGCTGCAAAGTATGTGATCTTGTCGTCTCTCTTTCAGTTTCTGTTAGAGTTTCTTCTTCTAGTTTGTGTGGTAGATGCGATCAGTTTATCTTGTTTAGATGTGATCTGTTCATCTACCTTACTAGTCTGCATGATTAGTTTATTTGTTATTTTCGTAGTCATGATTTATTATTTACTTATACGGATTATTTCATATGGATATTTGCTTATATATTCAACAATCCAAAAACCTGATTATAGGCAAATCAATTCAAGCAGCGTTGCTGCCGCTACTCGACCTCCCCTCTTTGATGGTATGCATTACAAGAGGTGGCGCACAAAGGCAGTTCTATGGTTTACAAACCTAGGCTGTTTTAGCGCCACAGATGCTAGACCTGAGGGGCCTCTCTCTGCAGAGGAGCAGGAAAAGTTTGAGAAGGTCGACGCCATGTTTAAGGCAGCCTTGTTCAGCATTCTTGGGGACAACATTGTTGACCCGTACATGGCTTTCGACCATGGTAAAGATGCGTGGGATGCGCTCGAGGCCAAATTTGGGGTCTCGGATGCTGGCACTGAACTGTATGTCATGGAGCAATACTATGAATACAGGATGAATGATGAGCGCTCCGTGGTTGAGCAGGCTCATGAGATTCAGTCCCTTGCCAAAGAACTCGAGCAGTTTAAGTGTACCTTGCTGGACAAATTTGTGGCCGGTGGCATTATTGCCAAGCTTCCTCCTTCGTGGAGGAACTTTGCTACTTCTCTGAAACATAAGAGACAAGAGTTTTCCGTTTCGGATCTCATTGGCTCGCTTCATGTGGAAGAGAAGGCGAGAGCAAAGGACACACGCACTCGTAGTTTTGAGGGAGTTTCTAGTGCCAATGTGGTACAGAAGAAGAACTTCCAATCTCACAAGTCTAAGAATAAGAACAATGGAAAAGGCAAGTTTGACGTGAAGAACAAAGCCTCCAACTCAACCAACTTTAAGAGGAAGACTCCTTATAAGAAGAAAGGGAACTGCCATGTTTGTGGCGCTCATGGACATTGGGCTCCTGATTGCCCAGAACGTCATGATCGGCGTGAGAACAACGACAAGTCCGCAAATGTTGTTATTGGTATTGATACTGAGATGAAGGACGTTGGGTACGGTACTTCTCCTATTGTCCTTTCAGTATGTAATTCTCCTGATTGGTGGATAGACACCGGAGCCAATACACATGTATGTTCTGATGTCTCTATGTTTTCTTCTTATCAGGTCGCAAGGACTTCTTTCGTGCTGATGGGAAACGGCTCACGTGCTTCTGTTCGTGGTGTTGGTACGGTGGATCTGAAGTTTACTTTGGGAAAAACCATCCAGCTGAAGAATGTGCAGCACGTTCCTTCCATTAATAAGAATCTCGTTAGCGGATCGCTTTTATGTCGAGATGGTTTTAAGATGGTTTTTGAGTCCAATAAAGTTGTAATTTCCAAGTGTGGACAATTTGTTGGAAAGGGTTATGTGTGCGGAGGCTTATTCCGCTTATCTTTGTCAGACTTATGTACTCAAATTATTAATCATGTTTGTAATGATAGTGAGTCCGATATTTGGCATTCACGACTTTGTCATATTAATTTTGGGTGCATGACGCGGCTAGCGAATATGAATATAATTCCGAAATTTGCTATTATCAAGAAATCCAAGTGCCAAGTATGTGTGCAAGCTAAGCAACCACGTAAGTCTCACAAGACTGCGGAGGCAAGAGACTTGGCACCGCTGGAGCTTATACATTCGGATCTTTGTGAAATGAATGGTGAATTGACAAAAGGAGGAAAAAGATACTTCATGACTTTAATTGATGACTCTACTCGATATTGTTATGTGTACCTTCTGAAATCTAAAGATGAAGCTCTTGATCACTTCAAAATCTTTAAAGCTGAAGCAGAAAACCAACTTGATCGAAAGATCAAACGGCTAAGGTCCGATCGTGGTGGAGAGTATTTTTCCAACGAGTTTGATTCTTTTTGTGCGGAACATGGTATTATCCATGAGAGGATGCCTCCCAACTCACCTCAGTCAAATGGGGTGGCCGAAAGAAAGAACCGTACTCTAACTGATTTGGTTAACGCCATGTTAGATACATCGGGTCTATCCAAGGCATGGTGGGGGAGGCGATATTGACTGCATGTCATGTCCTAAACCGTGTCCCCAAAAAGAACAAAACCATTACCCCTTTTGAGGAATGGGAAAGGAAAACGTTGAAACTCTCTTACTTACGAACTTGGGGCTGTATGGCGAAAGTAAATGTGCCGATACCCAAGAAGCGCAAGCTTGGACCAAAAACCGTGGATTGTGTTCTTCTGGGATATGCTTTTCATAGGATTGGCTACAGATTTTTGATAGTAAAATCAGAGGTATCTGACATGCATGTTGGTACAATTATGGAGTCGAATGATGCGACTTTCTTTGAGGACATCTTTCCTATGAAAGAAACGTCTAGCTCATCAATTCGAGGAGATGCCAAGTTCATCTACTCGGGAATTATTTCCTGAACCTACCATGGCTATAGAACACTTTGATAATCCTGTGGAGGATGATAGTGAAGCTCCCAAAAGGAGCAAGAGACAGAGGACTGCAAAGTCCTTTGGTCACGATTTCATTGTGTACCTCGTGGATGATACTCCCACTTCTATTTCGGAAGCCTATACATCTCGGGATGCTGACTCAACTGGAAGGAAGTTGTCCGTAGCGAGATGGATTCCATCTTAGCTAATGGAACTTGGGAGGTTACTGATCGTCCTTATGGGTGCAAACCTGTAGGATGCAAGTGGGTGTTCAAGAAAAAGCTTAGGCCCGATGGTACTATTGAAAAGTACAAGGCACGTCTTGTGGCCAAGGGTTATACCCGAGAAGAAGGTGAAGATTTCTTTGATACATACTCACCTGTTGCCGGATTGACCACCATTCGAGTGCTACTATCCTTGGCTGCCTCGACATGGTCTTCTCGTTCATCAAATGGATGTTAAGGCTGCTTTTCTAAATGGAGAGCTTGAAGAGGAAATTAATATGGAGCGGCTTTGATGGATTTGTAGTAGATGGTCAAGAAGGAAAGGTGTGTAAATTACTGAAGTCTTTATATGGGCTTAAGCAAGCGCCTAAGCGATGGCATGAGAAGTTTGAAAGAACTTTAACCGTCGAAGGCTTTGTTGTAAACGAAGGCGACAAGTGTGTATACTATCGCCATGGTGGGGGCGAGGGAGTTATTCTTTGTCTCTATGTCGATGACATATTGATATTCGGGACCAACCTTATTGTGATTAAGGAGGTCAAGGAGTTCCTATCTCGTTGTTTTGAGATGAAGGACTTGGGAGTAGGCGATGTGATCTTAAACATCAAGCTGCTGAAGGATGACGATGGTGGGATTACATTGCTTCAGTCCCACTATGTGGAAAAGATCCTAAGTCGCTTCGGGTATAGCGACTGTAAATCTTCTCCAACGCCATATGATCCTAGTGTGATAATTCGTAAGAATAAAAGAATTGCTAGAGATCAATTGCGATACTCGCAGATCATTGGCTCGCTTATGTATTTAGCCAGCGCCACGAGGCTTGACATTTCCTTTGCTGTAAGTAAACTCAGTCGTTTTGTGTCTAGACCTGGAGATGTTCATTGGCGTGCTCTTGAGAGAGTTTTGCGCTATTTAAAAGGCACTGGGAGTTATGGCATTCACTATACAGGGTATCCAAGGGTACTTGATGGTTATAGTGATGCAAATTGGATATCTGATGCTGATGAGACTAAGGCCACAAGTGGTTATTTGTTTACACTTGGAGGTGGCGCTGTTTCCTGGAAGTCTTGCAAGCAGACCATCATTACGAGGTCAACTATGGAAGC